>NC_080041.1:6988179-7288179 GCF_012489685.1 Lotus japonicus
TGCTAGACAACCCATTCACACAGATACTAAATAAGAACGGTGATAAAGGACCACCTGAAAAAATCTGTAGGAGATCCATTAACTAACACCGCCAAAGACGCCGTAGAAACACAACAGTGAATCCAAGTTATCCATTTCTGACCAAAACTCATCTCACCCAACATATTTAGCAAGAACACCCATTCTATGTTATCATACGCCTTTGCAAAGTCTAATTTGAGAACAAATCCTCCTGCTGCATTCTTATTCATAGAGTCCACCACCTCATTAGCCATTAAGATGCAGTCTGCAATCTGTCTCCCAGGTGTAAAAGCGAATTGATTCTGAGAAATCAAGTACGGTAGAACCCGTTGCAGCCTTGTTGCCAACACCTTTGCTATGAGGTTATAAATACTACCAATCAGGCTTATTGGCCTGAAATCTGACACCTGCAGTGGAGAAGCCGTTTTCGGGATTAAAGCAATAAAAGCTGCATTAAGTCCCTTAACAAGCTTTCCATGTGTATGAAACTCTGCAAAAACCCGAAGCACATCAGCCTTGATCACACTCCAAAATTCTCTGATGAAGGTGAAATTAAACCCATCTGGCCCAGGCGCCCGATTCCCATCACAAGCCAAAACAGCACCCCAAATTTCTGATTCTGTGAACTGATCTTCTAGGCTGTCCCTATCCTCAGTTTACAGTAATGTCATTCTGTTGGCTAAAACTCGACCCGGTAAGCACACTTCACCCCTAAAGAACTGCTGGAAATGCCGAATCATCGCCTCCTTTATGTCTCCTGGATCCATCACCACAGAATCATTCACCATCAGATGAGTAATTGCTTTACGAGCCTGAGATACCTTACACACCTTATGGAAGAAGCTCGTATTGCGGTCTCCCTCCTTAATCCATCTCACCCTAGCTTTTTGGATCCACATACTCTCCTCCAATCGATACTCCCTCCATAAAGAATTCAGATACCCTAATCTCTCATTTCGAAGGTCTTCAGAAACCGCTTCCCTCTCCATACGACACATTACCTCATGCAATTTATCCCCTAACTCCTTAATCCTCTGAGAACCCCAAACACCACGACTGCGATGCCACTCCTTAATCTTGCCCCGAAGCACTTTTAATTTCTGCATCAGAACATAACCCGACCACCCTTCAAACACCGCAGAGTTCCACCATTCGTCCACTAATTCTTTGAAACCGTCCACCATCAACCAATAATTGTAAAACATGAAAGGTTTGGGACCAAAATTGCTAGTACCCAAAGTCAGTGTCACACATCTATGATCAGAAGTGCCCCAGTCTTGTGCAGCTTGCACAGCACCATTTAGACCAATTAACGCTTCATCACTCAGTAACCACCTATCTATTCTACTCCACAAGCCTCCATTTCTCGTGCTACTCCAAGTAAAAACTCCATTTGATAAAGGCAAATCAATCAGATTCTGAGCTTCCACAAAGTTTCTAAAAGCATCATCCCCAGCAGCCTGACCATCACCACTTCGTTCCCCACAATTCAGTAAAAATGTTTTTTAATAAATTGTTCCATGCATTAAAGTTTAGAAGTAAAATAGTTTAAGTTAAATCAGATGAAAAATATATATAGAAGAACGAAAGTTTTTTTCTTTGAAAAAAAGTATTTATTATGAAAAGAAAATTGGCAGTTAGAATAATCAAGGTTGTAAGGGTAAAATTGTCTTTTGAACAAAAATCATAGTCATTCTCTCACTTTCTCTCCAATTTGGGCGGAAAGGTTTTCTGGAGGGGCCCACAAAAAACCATTCTTTCCTTCCTTCATTTGTTGATACCAATAAGGGGAAAGTGCATTGGTTAGCGTGTTTTCTTTCCACTGCCAAATCTTTCCTTCCCCTTCCCCCAAACCAAACACCCCCTTATATTTAATAAATTATTTTCTTATGGTCATAGATGATGGGTGTGCTAAAAGAGTCGGGGCAAAAGAGATAAAATAAATTATTCGTTTTTTGGTCCATAGATATAAAATAAATAATTTGAGTTGATATGATTAATTAATGTCTAACATGTGGGCTGACAAGCGATGAGCCCAGTAAACTCATGAAGCTACTAAAATATTATCAGTAATGAATTCAAATTGTATTAATTAAGTAATTATTTCAAGTATATATTGTGTCTTCTTTGGACATGGAGAAACAATAGGATCTTCGAGACTTATCCCTGACCGATAGAAGTAGTGTTTAAGAAGATTCAAGTCACAGTAGTTGAGTTCTAGCGCTGGGGTCGGTTGCGGTATGCTAAGGAAACTGATGTGAACTCTGAGGAGACCATGGAGAGAGGAACAATGGAGCTGTGTACTGATGGCAACTTCGTGCCCAGCGCAGGCATAAGCGAAGGTGGTTTTGAGAGACAGCAACAGAGGATGGGTTGTGGGTTTTGCGGCGTTCTGGGGCGCAAGTGACGTGCTAACTGCTGAATTAAGATCCCTGCATGATGGCTTAACTCTGGTTTGGGATCTTGGCTACCGCAGCGTGGTCTGCTACTCCGATTGTGCAGAACTAGTCGGGGTCGTGATGAGCACTAGAGCTGTCAATATGGGTTGCAACTCGCGGGCCAGCCCAACGGGTTGGCTAAATGAGCCGGGTTGGATTGATTAAATTTCAACTCGGATAGAATATGAGCCAGTGCAACCCAACCTGTTTAACCCGCGGGTTAAACGGGCCAGCTCGCGGGTAAAGCGAGCCAACCCGCGGGTCAAAGTAATTTTTTATTTTTATTTTAAAATTGTTCTTGGACAATGAGCACATTGACATGTTTATTTAAAAACCTTATTTGTAAGTATTATTATTAAACTATGTTGAACTATGATAAATTTGAACCGGTTGTGTTGATATTGTTACTAATTACTATTGTAAAACTAGGAGCCCCCTAATATACACAAGTTTTTTTCTTGTGCATCTTTACACAAGCCGGTTTGACCACTTTTCTGGTTGAACCGACAATACTTGTTTAAATTTAATTCAGCCTAATTACCTTCATCTTCAATCTAATCTACCACCACTACAACCTCAATCAACTCACTGAAACCCAACCCATCTTCAACCTCACCCACCACCGCCACCACCATCTTCCTCCACCTCCTCCCTCCCCCATCGCCACAACCATCAGAGAAAATTTCATGGCACGCTTCTCTTCGGTGACTTCTTCTTCTACGCCACCTCCCTCCCCTCCAGCGACCTCTTCTCCGCCGCATCCCTACCCTCCGACTTCTTCTTCTTTGTGGCGAAGTCCATCGGCGACACCTTCTCTCAGATCTTCAGCCCCCAAGCAAAAAGGCTGAGAACAAAGCCCCAAACCAAAACTGAGTATAGAACGGTTACGGTGCCCATCTCCCAGATCTGGCATCTCCCCCTTCCCCATCACACTCTGATTCTGGTTACACAAGTGGCAATTTACTTGATTTTGGCTGCTTCTTCCAATAGTCTTGCATCTTTCAAGATTCATTTCCTTCACTGTATTTTCTTTGCATTTGCATACCTAAATTCTTGGCACCCACCTAATGGAACAATTGATTGCGGAATTTTCTCTAATGGTTAAGATGAAATTAGGTTTTTTTTTTAATCTAGATTTGGGCCTTAGAAGAGAGACATGCACACCATGAACTGAGATGATGATGAAGAAGTTTGATAAATTGTGGTACTGTGTTGAAGAAGAGGATGAAGATACAGAGGCTTGAATTTATTTAGGGGAAATACGTAATTTAATTATTAGTGGTGTTGAATCCTTCAGTTTTCTGGGTTTGATAATGATGAAGATGAAGATGATAAAGATGAGGAAAGATGAAACTGATAATTTAGGACTGATTATTAGGGCTAATAATTTGGGGTTAAAATGATAAATAATATTTGTAACTAAATTAATACCCAAAAAACTCGGTCCAATAGACAAATCCCGGTCGGACCGGCTTGTGTAAAGATGCACAAGGAAAAAACTTGTGCATATTAGGGGGATCCGTAAAACAATGTTAAAATTTGAAGTTAGAACATAAATTTAAATATGCGCTATATTGTTTACTTATAATCTTAGATCGATGAACTTTTATAAGTAGCTTTTTATAATAATTTTTTTAAAACATTTTCAAGATTTTTTAATCCATTTTTTCATTTTTCGCACTAAATAAATGAGTAAAATGAGTTCAGTTGTTTACACACGGTAAATGTTAGATTTAATGGTATAGCTTACTATGTTTTTTAAAAGAGTTTAGACAAATATAAATAGAGCTAAATGTATATTACCAAACTTTTATAGTTTATACTCCCTCCACCTCCACCCACTTTTTTTGGCATTGAAAAAATTGTAAATTACATCAAAAAAATTGTCACAATTAATGAAGAATCCTTACAAACTCCAATCCAAGCATGCTAGTATGCAATCATGGCTTCTGCTTCCATGCATCCAACCATGGTTTTGTCTCCTATTATTGGTGAGGCTCTTGCGTTGCGATGGGAAATGGAATTAGCTTCCCAGTTGGGTTTTCGACGAGTCCTCTTTGAGTCCGACTGTCTTCCTTTGTTCCATGCTTGGAAGAAGGCTTCGGGTGGTTCTTATTTATTTACTGTTATTCAGGATTGTTTCCAATTTTGTAATTTTTTTTGACTCTGTGGATCTTTCTTTTGTTCGTCTTGAGGGTAACCAAGCGGCGGATTATATGGCGCGGAACTCTACCTTTGCCAATGAGGTTTGGGTTGAGGAAGGACTGCCGGGTTTAGTTCCTTTGTTGTTGGACGATCGTTTGCCTTCTATGCCACTTTGATTTTAATAAAATCATGTTTCTTTAAAAAAAAATGCTACTATATATACTATTATTGTGTTGAATTCTCTTATCAATCATACCATTTTAACAAAATTCCATGATATCGTTTTATCCTCTCAGCTGTAACGTAGTCGTATAACTCAAGATATTAGTTTTGTCTACAAGAGACGAATTTTATTTTCTCTGCTCCAGTTTTGAACTTTCCATTTTAGTATATAAATAAGAATTATTTTAATGTATTGTATAAAAGTCCATAAAAAGACAACTGTAGAGGTGCTAATGCTTAAGAAACCACCAAACAAGCATATGGATTATTTATTAGAAAAAGTCCACCGAATTAAATTCTGTTGCAAAAAAAGTAAAAACTGTCATTTGCCATACGTGCACGAATAAATTAATTTCACTCATCTTAATAATATATAAAGCTCATCCACTAAAGTGGGCCACATTGTTACTTAATATCCACATATTTTTATTCTATTAGTTGTTGCTATTGAATTTTCAAATGATTTATTCTAATTGGTTCACAATGATTAATTTTCATTGGTCGAAATTAATGAGTCAATAAATCAATAACTAAATTAAAAAAGTTATTAAATCACTCACGTTCAATTATCACATTCAAATTTTGAATCAATTTTAATTTGGAATATGCCAACCTGCCACATCTGGAAACGATAATAAAATTGGAATTATTTTTTTGGGTTTACGTACAGAACATGATGTAAATTTGGAAATATACCAAGTTCTTAGCCTATTTTCCTTTTTCACACGCTTTATGATTTTATTCTTTCAATTAACCGATATTAAACTATTTTTATTAATTAAAAATTTTAATCATTAAATCAACAAAATTTAAAATTCAAAATTTGAATCATTTCTAATTATGAATAACGACCAAAATTTGAATAATTTCTAATTATGAATAACGAAGTGAGAATGACACATGAATAACCGGTTAATACAATTATTAAAATACCAACTTGTTTTTCCCATTTTATTTTTTCCACGCGTTATCAAGATCCGTTCAAGTTTTTCCTTTTTTATTTATTTAGATACAATTATTAAGATACCAACAATTATTAAAATTTCCTTTTTTATTGACCTTCATCTCAAATTTGGAATCTAACCTGTCAAGAGTAATGGCTCGTGTGTTGAAATTCAAAATTGTACATGTATAACCAAAAATAAAATTGATTTATTTCTTGCAATTGACCTTCATCTCAAATTTGGAATATACCAATAATTTACGTACGTGTGGAAAAAAATATTCAAGGCCAGCCTTTATCAAACAAGAATATCATCACAAATTTAGAACATACCAATAATTTACGAAATCAATGTTTTGTTTTTTGAAAAAATTAATTTTTTTTCTTCATATAATCCCGCCTTTCTCATATTACCAATGCTATATAAATGCACATGCTCTTAACATTTCAATCACCATAAAAATACCTTGGCCGTACTGTTCATTTTTTTTTCTATCTTCATTATATTTGTTTTGATCATGGAGATTCAGAACTTTGTTGTTCCACATCATATGGGCAATGTTTATTCTTTACCTATTTGTTAATGAAATGGTATTATATAGTTTTTGTATTGTCTACGATATAATTAAAGTTTTCGTTTTAATTTGCAGGATTTTGGTTTGGTTAGTGAATACGATGTCATGAGACTTAAACTTCAGACTGCCGGGACATGGTACATTATTGACCCTCTAGGAAAAACTTAAGTGTTGAAGTACGAAGTTCATGATGGTTTTCCTGCAATAACCGATGGATGGGCTGGCCTCCGTTTATTTTACAATTTCAGTTACAATTGTTGGTTTCTTTTTTGCCAAATAAGAAAAGCCACATTTAATATCTCTATTTATACAGAAACTTTAGACGAGATTAAGTCCCACGGTTGATCTGTTGTCACAAATCCTAAAAATCTTATGTTACAGATACCTCAACATGTAATATAAAGCAGGGAAGTCTACGAGCAAAGCTTCTACTTGAAACAAGTCTTATTATATGGGATGAAGCTCCAATGTTGAAAAAGTATTGTTTCGAAGTTCTAAACGTTACACTCCGAGATTTAATGAGGTCGAAAAATGAAGACAACGCTCATAAGCCTTTTGGAGGAAAAGTAGTAATACTTGGAGGTGATTTTACACAAATACTACCTGTAATAACTAGAGGAAGCAGATAGGAAATCGTCGAAGCTACTGTAAACTCTTCCTCATTGTGGAATCATTGCAAAGTTATGAAATTGTCTAAGAACATGCGGCTATCCGCAGCTGAGACGGCTGATGAAGCAAAAGAAATCAAAGAGTTTGCAGATTGGATTCTTAAAATTGGAAATGACGACCATCCAGATTCCGGAGCAGGAGAGTACGATGTCCAAATCCCGCCAGATCTGCTCATCCCAATTAGTCCTGACCCATTAATGGAATTGATTAGATATACATATCCTGACCTTTCGCACAAAATGAAAGACCCTCAATTGTTTCAAGATATAGCAATATTGTCCCCCACACAAGATGATGTTGAAATGATAAGCACTTACATGCTTGGGATGATAGCTGCACCAGAACATGAATATCTGAGTACCGACTCTGCCTTGCGATCTGATGAAGATTCTGAAATACAAGGTGAGTGTATTACCACATAATTTTTTAACGACACTAAAAGTTCAGGAATGCCTAACCACAAAATTTTATTGAAAGTTGGTACTCCAATCATGCTTTTGAGAAATATAGGCCAAGCAGCAAGTTTATGCAATGGAACCAGGTTAATTGTGGATGAACTTGGTGAACGTTTTATTGGTGCAACTGTTATCACGGGAACAAATGTCAATTACAAAGTGCACATTTTAAGAATGGACTTGGTTCCTTCTGATTCCAAATTTCCAATTAAATTCAGAAGAAAACAGTTTCCAATTGCAGTATACTTTGTTATGACCATAAACAAGAGCCAAGGAAAAACACTATCTCAGGTTGGGCTCTTCCTTCCGAGGCCCGTCTCCACTCATGGTCAGTTATATGTAGCTCTTTCTAGAGTACGCTCAAGAAAAGGTCTTAAACTTTGTATACTTGATGAGGCAGGCAAACAACAAACCAGTGCTGTAAATGTAGTGTTTAAGAAAGTTTTTGGAAATGTTTGATGTACACAACACAATTTCAATTATTTATTTCATTTTTCTCTTCATATATCTTTACACCGTTGGCTTATACACGAATAACTTATTTATTTATTAAAATATTACAACATAAAATTTTCGTGCAACGCACGGGTTACGACACTTGTATATCATATATGTACATTCTTATGAGAAAGGTAAATCTTATTTGAGAAAATGAGAATAAATCACGACCGTTAGATCTAACTATCAACGGTTAAGATTAAAAGAATTTAATGGTCATGTGATTGTCACATGATCAATGAAAAATGTCATGTGATTTTTAAAAAAAGTCACATGACTTAATATTTTAATCTTGACCGTTGATGGTTAGATCTAACAGTCGTAATTTATTTTCATTTTCTCACATAAGATTACCTTTCTCATAAGATACATCATCGTATTTACATAATATATATATATATATATATATCAAATTAAACACCCAACATGTGTTATAAGTCTATATATAATTTTGAATTTGATAATTGAATTTATTGGTATATAAATATTATGATCAGCTAGGTGTCTAAATCTTTCAACTATTTGATGAGAAGAAAATCGGGACACCTCATAATATTTCAACACATGTAAATGTGAAATATTTTACATATCCATAAATTCAACACTACTCAGTACACTAATTGAGGATAAATGTAAAATGTTTTATACACTTTTTAAAATCAAGACATTGTTACATATATTTTTTTTATAGCGTAATTGTCGTAAAAGAGTCTTATAATTAAAAATATCTTATTACATTCTTTGTTTTTTCACATCATGTTGGGAAGAAAAAACTTTTCATTAAAATTACACGGGAGTTCAAAGTAAATAAGTGAATTAGCCTTAAAAAAATCAATAAGTGAATGCAAAGCACGAGATGTGGCGTGGTGAATAAGGGTGACAAAATACTAAATTAACCTGTCCCGCCTTATCATAAGCCTCGCGCCTTCCTTAAACAGGTTAACTCGCATCAACATGAATTTGAGAGGTGAGTTGAATAATACAACTTGTCCCGTGTTACAATGAGTTGGTGGTAGGTCGGCAAAATACTAAATTAATAACAAATAGAAATTATAAGTAATTACACGTGGCAAGTTCCCCAAAAATAGGGATTGGTGGGTTTACATACTAAAATAGCTTTAAAATAAAAAATATTTAAAAAATAATAATGTAAAAAATGTAAACTTAAAAATAAAATAAAAATAATCAATTTGATGAGTCAACTTGTCTTGTCATCAACCTGCTTCTTAATGAGTTTAGACAAGACAAGTTAAAACGTAAGTTGGTGTTGGAAACCAAACTCGCTTCAACCCCCTGTTTTGGCGGGTTGACTCCATGAGGCCGACCCATTTTTTCATTCTTAGTGGTAGTTGTTAATCTTGTCGCTTAATTATGAGATCGAAAGTTTAATCTATATAAATAAAATACATTTTGTGGTCACTCGTTTACTATTTCATATGAGCACTTAAGAACAATAGGAATAGTGACTTTTGTCATACCATTTAAATGAATGGTTTCATATGAAAAAACTTATCTTCACACTTATAATCCTAATTCACTTAAGTGGCATAGGAAGAAAAGAAAGAAAAATGAATAATATGACACATGATGTGATAAAAAGATAAAACAAAAACAAAAAAATAAAATTAGTTGAAATGAGATACGAGAGAAAATGAAATATATGCATGTACCAAAACTTCTTTCATACTGGCTTCCATAATTGATGAAGTACCAAAGCTCAAGAAGATCTTGAAAGTTTTTTTTTTTGAAAGGAACATGATTCGATTAAATCAAACTGGCATAGAAGCCAAACAATCATCCAACAACAGAGGGATTTAACCCGACGGACCTTCCTCAACCCAAACCTCATTGGTAAAGGTAGAGACATTTCGCGCCATATAGTCAGCCGCATTATTGCCATCCCGGCGAACAAAATAAATATCAACAAAGTCGAAAAAATTACAAAAGCGAAAGCAATTCTAAATAACAGTAATAAATAAGAGCCCCCCGAAGCCTTCTTCCAGGCTTGGAACAAAGGAAGACAATCTGTCTTAAATAGAACTCGCCGAGAACCCAACTGAGTAGCTAACGCCATAGCCCACCGCAATGAAAGAGCCTCTCCAATAGTTGGCGGTAGCACCATGGTTGGAAACATAGAAGCGGACGCCATAATTTCCCCATTGTTGTTCCTCGCCACCATCCCAAAGCCTGCATGTTTATCTCGACCCACAACTGCATCTATATTGATTTTCACTAATCCCCTTGCTGGTCGAATCCATTTTGTCGTAATAGCACTAGGCACCGACCTGTTCCTCTCCTCTACCGGTGGGACGCGTAACGACGCCACACGCGACAACACCTCCCTCCAATCAACCTGCCGCTCATCAAAGACTACCCAGTTCCTGGCCTCCCACATCGCATACATCAACCTCTGAACCTCCGCCACACCCTCGTCGTCCAAATCACGAACCAGCAGCTGCAAGAACACACTGAGACACTGTTGCAGATCCACCCTCACACCCAGCCGCGAACCAAACCAGCTTGCCTTCATGACCTCACACCTCATCAGCAAATGATCCGCTGACACATCCTCCAACCCGCAAATTGGACAGCTCGGGTCAACATCTATCGCGCGCTGGCGAAGCTTCTGCCGCACAGGTACCACACCATAAAAGAGCCTCCGCGATAGCTCCTTGCATCGTGGAAGAGATGGAGCAGCCCATAATTTTTTCCACCTTCCCTCATCCATAGAATCAGACGTAAATGGGAAGCTACACCTTGATCATCAAACTGTTGCAAAAATACATACCCAGTTTTGGCACTATACACACCATCGTTTGTACCCATCCAAAACAAACTATCCTCCATTGGTGTAAGAGCGAGGGGAGTAACTAGTATTCTCTTAACAATTACCGGACAAAAAGTCCACTCAATCAAAGGCATGTTCCATGCTCCTGAAGGAAGCAGCAGATCGACCACCATCTTGAGCCCAAGTTCCTCCACCACATCTTGACGGAAGTTGATCGGTGCTCCGTTACGGAGCCATTTATCGTCCCAAATACGTACCTTAGTGCAATTCCCCACACGCCAGCACCCAACTTGTTCAAACATCCACTTACTTTTCAAAATGCTAGACCAGGCGTAGCTTGGTCTATATCCTCGCTTAGCCCCAACAATGGAACCCCCTGAAAAATACACAACCTTGAAAACTCTAGCAAGCAAGGTTTCAGTTTGCCACCAAATTAAAATGCTTAAAATTCTTGAAGCCGAGACCTCCATTAAGTTTTGGCCGGCAAAGTTTATTCCAACTCATCCAATGTAAACCCCAACGCGAGGCACCCCCCCCCCCCCCGCGCAAAAGAAGCGAGCTATCATGCTCTCTATCTCATCACAAAGGCTATCAGGCAAAATGAAGCAGGACATCACATACGAAGAATTATTACTGTGAAAAATGGATAGCCTGTTTGAATTTATCAAAATCATCAAAATTACACTTACATAGGTAAACATTATTAACACCCACTAGGGAGCCATTTATCGTCCCAAATACGTACCTTAGTGCCATTCCCCACACGCCAGCACCCACCTTGTTCAAACATCCACTTACTCTTCAAAATGCTAGACCAGGCGTAGCTCGGTCTATATCCTCGCTTAGCCCCAACAATGGAACCCCCTGAAAAATACACCGCCTTGAAAACTCTAGCAAGCAAGGTTTCAGTTTGCCACCAAATTAAAATGCTTAAAATTCTTGAAGCCGAGACCTCCATTAAGTTTGGGCCGGGAAAGTTTATTCCAACTTATCCAATGTAAACCCCAACGCGAGGCACCCCCCCCTCGAAAGAAGCGAGCTATCATGCTCTCTATCTCATCACAAAGGCCATCAGGCAAAATGAAGCAGGACATCACTTACGAAGAATTATTACTGTGAAAAATGGATAGCCTGTTGAATTTATCAAAATCGTCAAAATTACACTTACACATGTAAACATTATTAACACCCTCTAGATCACGCGTAGCTCGGTCTATATCCTCGCTTAGTCCCAATAATATACCCCCTGAAAAATACACAGCCTTAAAAACTCTAGCAAGCAAGGCTTCAGTTTGCCACCAAATTAAAATGCTTAAAATTCTTGAAGCCGAGACCTCATTAAATTTGGGATGGCAAAGTTTATTCCAACTCATTCAAAGGATAGCCTGTTTGAATTTATCAAAATCATCAAAATTACACTTACACATGTAAACATTATTAACACCCTCTAATGAAAATAATCAAAAGCTTACATGCAGTAATAATATATACACACCTCATTTTTAAAACATTTCATTTCCACCTCTTTTTGTTTCTATCTCTCTCCTCTTACCATCTATCACATCTCATACTTTCTCTCTCTTATTTTTCATTTTCTTCCTATCTCTCTCATCATTCCACCTTTTCCACCTAAAAAAAAGGTGTGTAAATCACATTATTGGCTTACATGTGAGCACACGTAAATGATAAATTGCACCAATCTGACACAAACAAAAATCATATAAGGCCTTTAATTCAACTTTGAGATATATACTTATATGAAAAATCAAAATGATATCTGACAAAGACAATCTAAAGAAAAAGAATTCATAGATCTATGCTGAACTGGAAGGACTATCTTAGGAAAAAAGGAAAAAGATATGGATGACACCTTAGATCATAGACCACAGTATATAGCTGAGTGCTAGCTAGTCCTCAACAACATCATTATTATTAAATAATTATATATTATTTTTCTTCCGGAAAATAACAACAAAAAAGTCGCATGAATCCCACGAAAGCGTCACTATCACGCGCTGTTCCGTGTGAGGCTGCGAACTCAACGATGTGGGACTTCTAGGGTGACAATTGCGCGACGCGCGGAGAGTGTTGCACACGCGCTGAGCCCACAAGTAATGAGTGGCCTCATGTGAGCTTAAAGAGAGGGTCCATAAAATTACAAAAACTAGAGAGCAAAAGTCTTTATGCCCTAGTGACCAAAAAAAAAAGTCTTTATGCCCTTCTTCACTCCACTACTCTCTATCTTTTTTTTTTTGACATTTTCACTACTCTTCTTCTATTCTATTTATATTTTGAAAAATGGTAGTTACACTTTTTTTTTTGAAATGAAAAATGGTAGTTACACTTAAGTACACTTTATAATATTCTAATTTTAATTGATTGATTTATTAAATATTGAAAATATGTTGAATTTTTGAAAAATAAACCAACCACAAGAAGTATGTGTTAATGTGTCTTTTTTGTTTCTCAAAGTATTCTACAATTGAAATTGAAAGCTATAAATCTAATTATCTCAAAGTTCAGAAATTACATTAAAGAGGTAAGATTTTCATAATAAATAATTATCCATCCACAACACCTAAAAATCAAATCTTAGACCTGATGATTAATGAGTTCAATTATCTACCAGTATTATGTTAGACAATTTGTGTTAAAATGGTTTAGAGAAAAGTGTCTTGCTGATAATTATTACTCCCTCCATTCCTAATTTTTTGTTGTTTAAGGTTATGCACATTGTTTAAGAGTGCAATCATTGATATATTTGTTGACATAAACACCCCTATTTAATGTTGAGTTAGAGTGAAGATAGAGAATAATAATTATTGGTTAAAAAAGTTGTTATGATTTTGATTGGTGAAAATAAGTGGTGGTATGTGAGAGAAATAATATTAAATGAGGGTATACATAGAATAAATTGAGAAAAAATGCATTGAATTTGTAAAACAACAAAAGTTTTAAAATTTAGGACAAAAGTTAAAACAACAAAAGATCAGGAACAGAGGGAAGAGTGCTAGAAAGCACTATTAGGTTAGGGAAGACCCATAAACAACTTTCTAGGAATCCATAGAGAGAAACAAAGAAAGAAAAGAAGGAAAGGAAAGGGAAGGACTTGAGTGGGAAAAGCTCAGAGAAAGAATAAGCTAATAGAAGGAAGAGAAGAAGATGATGATGAAGTGAAAGAGAGAGAGAAAGTAAAGAAAGAAAGAAAAAGGAACATAGAAACACACACAGTGAGTGAGTTAGTGAGAAAAAGTCGTTATTGCATTTTCTCATTCATTCACTGCTCTCACTCTGCACACTCCAGAAAACTGAGTCCCCTCTCTCTCACTCACAAACCAAAACTTTTTCTTCCTCTGGTAAAAAGCCAAAGTGACAGTAATACTAGTAGCAGCCAGCAGCAGAGAAACATCAGAACAAGAAGCAGAGAAACATCAGAACAAGAAGCAGAGAAAACAAACTTGTTCCTCTTCTTCACACACACACACACCCCACTTGCTACCAACACAAGATCACAATCAAACCACATCTAAAACTTTCCATCTTTTTCTTTATTTCTTCCAAAAAATTAAATTAAATTGTTCTTTCTCTGATACACTTGCAGCAGCAGAGTGAGAGAGAGAGAGTAAGACCCCACAATCACACAAATAACACCCACATTAGATACTCTCACAGACACCATATATAGTTACACATAACTAATTTTCCTTCCAACTTCTCAGAAGATCTATATATAAATCTTCCACCTCCTTTATTCATCACCATCATAACAAAAAATCAAAGACATAATTTGTTATTTATTTATTTTTATTTTTGAGATATTATCAAACACTTTCAGTTGTGGCTACTACAAGGAGGTTGCAGCCTTCAGATTCTGGCGCTTTTGCAGACTGGGCAGCAGCAACCGCTTCCTCCGCCGCCGCCGCCCGAGCTGACGACCTCTCGCTCGGTTTCAATGCAGTCCCTGCCGCCGCCACCACCGGACCCTCCGCCGGAATCTGGCCCGGCACTTCCAGGTCACCATCTCTCAACTACGCCGGCGTTGCGCCGCCGGAGATGGGCATGTTCGTGGTGGCGCCTGCTTCCTCTTTCCACCACCACCACCATCTTCAACAACATCATCACCACATCCACGACAACAACAACAGCAACAACCCCATCATCTCCGATCCTCATTCTCTCAACCCTGCTACCGCGCTTGGTGTCGGTGTTATCCCTCTTCTCACCGCCATCGACAACGACAACGCAACCACCAACATGCTGAGTAGAAGAAACCAAGGAATTCAGTTCTGGCAGGAGCAACAAACCCATCACCATCATCAAGGGCACTACATGAAGAATAAGCAAGGTAATTTGCTCGAACACAATGTTAGTTCCGGGAATTTGGTTCATCTTGGTGGTGGTGGTGATGCCACCACCACCGGCGGGACCACCACGTGCCAGGACTGTGGGAACCAGGCGAAGAAGGATTGTACTAACAGACGGTGCAGGACTTGTTGTAAGAGTCGAGGTTTTGATTGCCCTACTCATGTGAAGAGCACTTGGGTCCCTGCTGCAAGGAGGAGGGAACGGCAGCTCATGACGGCGCCGGGGGCGGCGGCAGCGGTTGCAGGGTCTAGTGGTTCCACTTCCGGTACCAAGAAACCTAGGCTTGTTGGTTCGCAGACTAATACTACTGCTTCTCACACTTCTACTTCTAACACCACTCCTCCTAGGAGCTTTGAAACTAGCTCTAGCCACCAAGGTGAGTGCTTTTTAAAATCACTTCTGTCTAAGTCCATGTTTGGATACCCGGGTAGAAGAAAATCACTGTGAACCAAAATCATGGTGGACTGTAGTAACTATGAGTTTTACATTTGCCCACCGTATGATTTTGGCTTTGGAGTGGTTTTCTGTGTTTTCAAACATGGGCTAAGTAAATATTTCTTGGATATTGTGTGAATTTAGAAGCCAAACATGCACTTGATTTGTGGTTTTTCTTTAATATGAGACTTCTCCCAATGACAAACATGCGATTAATGAAAATATATGTATAAACTCATGCAAAATTTTGTATGGATGGTTTTTTTGTTGTTTTTTGATTTGTGTTTGAAGGGTGGAATTTTGTGTGCAGATGCGAGTTTCAAAGAGACAATGCCTGGTCAAGTGCGTGCACCGGCGGTGTTCAAGTGTGTTCGGGTGACGGCGGTGGAGGATGGGAAGGATGAGTATGCATATCAGGCTGTGGTGAAGATTGGTGGCCATGTGTTCAAAGGGTTTCTCTATGATCAAGGGCTTGAGAATAGGGATGTGTATTCGAATTTTTCTGAGCTGCATTTGGGTGGTGGGAGTGGCGGTGTTGGTGGTACTGTTGGTGGTGGAGGGAGAAATGGGGCCTCATCTTCTTCACCAATGATGGATCCTTCAGATGTTTATGCAGCTTCAGGTGGGGGACTACTAGGAGGTTCCTCCTATGGTAATCCAATAAATTGAAATTGAGTGTTTGGTTTTCCAAACAAAAAAAGCAAATATATTGCTACGCTAACTTCAACGATGATCAGTGTTGAGTTCAACAGAAATCAAACATACTCTGAATTTTCTTTCTGAGTACAAGATGTTAATAGATGGGGCTTCGAGAGGCTGACGTTGTAGTCCTTTGCTGATATTGAAAGAGGTGGGAGGATTAATTTTTCTACTAGGCTTTGTATCTTTATTGCATGTCACTCTTTTTCCTGCATTTTCCAACTTGATTTTAGTTCTATTCTTTATTCTCGCCTGATTAGTATGCCTTTGTCATTTCATGAGATGATCATTGACTGACAAAGAGTCCCTCATTTTCTAACAATTAGGGATATAGTTTATGTACCAAATTAACTTAAAATGGAAAGCAAAGTTGGATAAATGTTGTGTTTTACTAGTCTCACCATTGCTTTGAATATTAATTATCATAAGTGATTGTATCAAATTCTCTACTTTGCTTTGAAGTTTTTTGTTTTTTATAGTGTTTTACTCCCCTTCTGTTTCTATTGTTTTAGATTTAAAATTTGTCAAAGGTGAAATCTGCAGTGTAAAGTATATGATAATGATGTATTTTTAAATATTAATATTTTATGATGGTTGTTATTGCTGGACAATGAGTTCATAATGCTAAATATATATTTTCCTCGAGATATACTTGGTATGTTGGTATGCTTCCTTTTTTCTGAGTAGACATGATGCACAATTTCAATGTTCCATATTATGATATATATTATTGTCACCTCTTGTGTGTATGTATGTATTTATATATCCCATAGACCAATAGCTAGGTTTTAATTGTATAGACTTAAGCATGGGAAGTAGTTGTAACGTCACCATCATTATATGTCTGTCTTTTTCATCCTAGTTTACTGGTCATCTCTCTGATGCGTAAGCGGCCTGCAAAGTTTCTGCATTCATCAAGACGTGATGTACTGTAATTTCCTTTTGTTCTTGTTTGGAATTCACACAATAGCCATTACTGATCTTTAAATTTCATCTAACCTATGAGGCTGGTCTCCAATATTATTTCTAGTCAAAATCAATATGTTAAGTGTGTTAGTATATCAGATTTTGTGTTAGGATATCAGATAACAGCAATGTGAACAGATTAACATCTCAATCTATGAGAAGACTCTGTTTGTTTTTGGTCTTGAAGTGCGTGTGAACGTCAATTCAATAACTTGTTTGGATCATTTTATTTTTTCCCATAATCAATTATTGCACTCAAGTGCTATTTGTAGAAGTTTCTCTAAATAATTGATTTTGACTTTAGAATCAATTGTAGAAATTTTTTCAAACATGCTTGTGTTGCTTCATTTAGACACCATTATGTGCAATTTAGCATGTTTTGATATACATCGGAAAATTATGGCGAGGCAAAATCACGATGGGCAGAAGCAATTTTCTTAGCTTTTGTGATTGTCTACCATAATTTTAGTTTCATTGTGGTTTTCTACCGTGTATCAATTCTTAAGCTTTATGATGATTATTACACATTGTTTTCTTTTACTAATGAGGACCCATTTAAGATTTTAGAACCCCATTCTTTTTGTTAAGAAAAGAATAGCTATATTATTTGTTATAATATATTATAATTTGTGTGTTGATTTCCTAGATGTTTTTTTTTTTGTCTATGTTTATATCCCTGATTTCGGGTGAAGCTGCAGTTCATGTCTCTTATTTATATTGGCTAGATTCCTAGTTGCAATGTCTGGCCATTGATAAACAAATAAATGATTGTCTCTATTCATTGCATATTTGCATTACCTTTTTCTGCACATGCTGCCCCCTTTTATTTGTCTAAACGTATATATTTTTATATATAGATGGATTATGTCATGTGGATTGCAATACAATTTTTTTAATTAGATTTTAAAATATTGCCTTGCTTGTCTTGTGTTTGTTTTACTATTCTATTCATCTAATGCCTATAGGATTAATTGCATGTGGTATGAATAGTTAATTAAGATTTGATATTGAGAATGCAATCACATTTGTGTCATCATTCTTACATACACTTGCATTTTTGATATTTGTTGTCTCAATGTTGAGCTGTCCAACACTGCCTATCATGTCATTGAAAAAGTAATCATTGAGTTTGCCTTTTCATTGGTGGAGTATCAATAACTGTCTCCAGTGAAGTTCACACAAGGGTTGTTTTGGAAAGTAAAATTATTCATAGTTTCATACACATTCGCATATTGCAGAAATTTTGTAGACACTCACACTAAGAAAAAATAATATATAAAAAGAAGTAATTATTGTGATTTATGACGAATGCGATACAAATAGTGATAGAGAGAAAAAATGGAGTGTCTGCAATGTTTGAGTGTCTCTATGGTGTCTCCATGTTTGAGTGTCTAATTATCATTACGGTTTTGGAAAATTGAACAATTTGATTGTGCCCTTGAATATGCATTATTTGTTATTTGTCATGCTCTTATCTGTGGGACAATGTGCTTATTTGGTGCTTGGCATTTGTTTTGCAACATGATATGAAAGTAAATGGAAAATTGTGATCATTTCAGCTCCTTCATTTGTTTTCTTGTCCAATGTGAATGATTGGATCATATGCTTGGGGTAGCAGTTGTATCTTTTTGTGCTTGGCATTTTTCTCCCTTTATATGTGGGTGTTTTTGTTGTTGGTGTTATTAATTAGAACCTGATGCAATAATACAACTTCACATGGTTGGTGCAATCATGGAGGGTACATTCAGGTACATACATGTCTTCCCTTGTGGGTGCACCACCCTTGAATTGCTCACATTTTAAAGTACACTTGGATTTTGTGCAATCTGCTTTAGTGATGTTGTGGAAGAAAGTTTGTTATGCTTCTTTTGCTATGCTTTTGATGTCCTCAATTATCATCTCATCTCCATTTGTCATGTTCTGAAAAAAATGGTTTTCTTTTGTTTGAAATATAGTATAAATCACATCTTTCTTGTGTTTTTGCTTGCTTAATTTCTAATACATGGTTATATGTACTCTTGTGTTCTTGGATGTGGATGTTTGTGCTAGTTGTGTTGAATTGATTGTGCTTTACTAGGTTAATACATGTTTGGAAATCGTCTACAATTTATTTTGAAGGCGCATTTAATCATGAAGAAAAAACTTCAGTGAGTAGTTTGAGTTTCAGAATTGATTTTGATGAAATACAAGCTGATTTAACAAGTTATTGATCTTCTTGACACAGTCCTTGTAATATAGCACACCTTAATTTTGTTGCTTGTCTTTAATTTGCATTGTGATTTCTCTATGCTGGTACGATATTAGTTTCATTAACTTCCATGGCTCCAGAGTTCCTAATTTTGCTTGTGGATGTTGCTGAATGAATTGTTATTTTACTAACCTTTTATTTCTGTCATGTTTAATGTGCTCAGAATGTTCTAATTTTTAGTTACAATTGAATGTTTGATTGTGTCCTAAGAAAAGTGAATTCTCTTATATGGAATCTGCATACTCGCAGGTTTCAATTTATCTATATATCAATTGAATTGAATTGAATTATGTGATTTGCATACTTGTGGAAATTTCTGCTCTACTTTGTTTGTTACTCTCAATTGATTTCTACATTGTCACACATTGCACTTGTAACTCTATTATCATAGAATTTTCCTGGGCTTTTATACTGGTTATAAATTTATAGGGCTTCTTTGCAAATTTATTTTAACTCAATGTTTGTTAGGTAAAAATTATCTTTCCACATCTGTGTAGGAACTGTAAGAATTTTTGTCATGATGTGAAGAAATCCAGTACAACTATCATCAGTAAATATTCTAGCAGCTGTATATTCCAGAGAATATATCTTTATAATCATAGTCAGTTGTATTTATCATTCTCGATAGGGGTGTACACAGGTTGGTTTGGTTTGATTGTAGATGAAAAATGTAACTGATGCAATTAAACTTGGTCGATTTGGTTTAGGAAAAAAATTCCAAATTTGAACCAAACCAATATGATGAAGAACGAATTGGTTTGATTTCTCCGGTCTACATTCACTAACATGACAAGGAAGAAAATGCAATAAGCTTGAGAAAAATTAAAATTTTCAACCAGTTTTTGGCACATGATGGTTCGTTCGGGTCTAAAGTCTAAGTTTCAAGCCCATAATCCGAACCAATCAACCTCGGGTTTGCATTGGTTTGGTTCAGGTTGGATTTGAAGAGTGAAAAACTTTGAACCAATTGGTTTAGTTCGTCGGGTCAATTTAATCCTCTAGACACCCCTAATTCTCAATAATGATTTTCCTACTATCCCTTACGGAAAATTTTGATTGAATAATTTTCACTAACCCTTGGTGTTTGTCAAGTACCTACTGAAGGCTTATATTTAGTTTTTTATGTATCAAATAGTCTATAATTATTATGTCTAATTCTAAAAAAAATTATGAATGAACACACATGCTAGAATATTTGGAGCTGCTTTTATACAAGTCTCATTGATGTATTTTACTGTCCAACTAACTGTTGACTTTCTGTCGTATGGGTATATGGTTAATTAATTGTTGAACATGATGCAACATTCTTGGCATAATAGGTTTGCAGCTAGTTAAAAATGTTCGTATCCCTTTAATTCTTCTGACATTTTCTTTGGAAATAGTTAGGCTCAAATGTTCCTATTTGAGTATTTGGTTCCAGCTATATAGCATTAAGTATGATGTGTATCAGTAACTAAACGTTAGCACCTAAGTTGACTTTTTAATAAATACTAGTGTTTTTTACCCGCGCGTTGCACGGGGAATACATCTATTTTATTTGATAGGTCAATTAATACCTTGATCATTAAAAATATAATAAACAACGGATGAAATAGAAGAGTGTAAAATGATGAGCAAAGTGGATAAACAGTCTTAAATTAAAACCCTTGTTGCATAGATTGAACTTCGTACAATTGAATAACTAATAAAAAAATTGGTTAACCAAATTTCAAATTATGCAAAACATATTAGGAGATGTGGTTTAATGATGGCTAATAAACAATAGTTGATTTAATCTACAATGAAAAAAAGAGAAAAGATTCTTTATGTACGTGATTATGCGGGTTCATTTTTTACACAATAAAATAAACTAAGTTTGACCCATATCAACATGAAGTCGTTTTACATTCTTCATGAGTCTAAAGACAATAACACAAATTATAGATATGAAGAATCACCAATAAAGCATTCAGAACACATTTTAATCTTAGAAAAAAAAGAATGTACCGCGAAATTTGTTATTGTATTTGATAAATTAATTAATACTTAATGAAGGTACTTTCTTGTTAAAATATATTTCTTCCCGTAGGAGAATTTAACTCCTATAATAATTTGTACAAAAAAATTAAAGTGGACTATATTATTATGTAGTAAAAAATTAACATCAAACTATATTATATTATGTTTTTCTTGTAACAAAAAATATTTTCCGATGAAATCTTATTAACATTTATTTTTATGTAGAAGTATTTTCATGTAAAATATTCTTCCTATATATAAAAGCTTTTAGGCTCTTTCTAATACATTTAGATCCAGCTTCTCCTTACTCTCAGGATGCCTAAAAGTCTTTTCTCAAGTCTATCTGGTGGGTAATATCGATGAAGATGATGACACCCACCATACCTTGCTTGCTTCAAGGTCGATCTCTTGTATCCTCCTCCTGCCGAAGACTTTAAGAGTAAACCTTGTCATTCCAACTTTCATCGATCGAGTTTTAGTTGTTTTTTCTGTTGATCTAGGTGAGAAAGCTTACTAAGGCAACCTCTGCTTTTGTCTATCTCCCAATATAAGAAGCATGTTGCTTTGCTCTTATAGTAGTACTAATGGACGTACTTTAGAACAAATTTCTAGCGAAGGTCTTGACAGTTTGGAACTAAAAGGTTTGGTTCATTAATAATATCTAGTAGTTTCATCATGCTATTCTGCTTTTGAGCTTGTTGTACTTACCAGAGGATTTCTGCTATAAAAAATTCAGAATAGTAAAGCAGTCGTAGTATGCTCCCTTTACTTGCTCTAGTCCTCAAGTGATAGCTAAGTGCATACTGTTTACATCTGAATTATATATAAAAGACTCTTAAAAACAACTACTTAATTCTCCATTACAAAGAATATACATTACATCAGAACATAATTATTATTTGTCAGTGACATAAGTGTCGAAAATAATAGTATTAATAATGGAAATTTCGAATGGTGTGGATAAGGATTAAAAGTCCAATCTCATAAGAAAGAAAAATCTCCATTTACATCAAAATCTCTCTCAGATTTCTCTACCTCACTATCACCACCGCTTTTCTTATAAATTATCCACAAACACACTCACAAATTCCACACAGTACCTAACATCATATGCAAATTTTGTTTTCACTGCAATCAGAGTCTGTTCTTTGGCATAAAAAAGCACTTCATAAAGTAAGAAGGTATCACATTTTGAATTTAAATCATCAAAATATTTATTTCTAATTAAAAAATCAAATGAAACTTGCTTCCAAATCAGCAGCAATCCTAGGTGCTATTCCTGATTGTTGTCCAACTTTAACATGAATTAATATGAACTCATGCTAATTCAAATTAAACTTGCTTCCAAATCAGCAGCTTCCAGCCGTATTTGCATTCTAAGTAATAGAAAATCAAGAACTCATGAAGTGAGATTGATAGACATGTTAGAGTAGGATAGACTAAAGACCACCAAACATAATAGCAATATGTGCAACATCAATCTAGCTATGATAGTGCAAAGATAGCAATCAAATTTGCAGACAGATATGAAAGACAAAGAATGAATTGAAGCCACTTTTTGGCTATGGCCTTCCAGTGGTTTCCATAACCAATCAGATCTATTTGTAAGGGGAAACTAATCACATGCTACTAAAGAAGATGAATGGAAGAAAATCCCCCTAGAAATTTTAGACCCATTATATTTGTTGAACGGCTAAAACAACTATTTGCTTTATGTAGCACTGTTGTTGAAAGTACAATAACCAAATCAAAAACATATGCTGATACTAAATCATAATGTGATAATTACACACTCATGCAAGCAAGACTTCCAATCACACTAAAGTTTGATTAATTGAACCATAGTAGAACAATGATTAATTATAAAATCTAATATTGCCTTCGAAAAGTGACTTTTAATATATGTAATAATGATAGATAGAAGTAGAATTGATGAACTAAGTCAGTAAAACTATATATGCATCACAGTAGTGCAACACCAAACACACATCTATATCTCTTATCTAGTGAATATATACATATGCATCAAAGTAGTGCAACACCAAACACACATCTCTATCTCTTATCTGGTGAATATATACATATAATGGACTGAGAAAAACCTCCATGAGTACTGGTCTCACATGTTTCGTGGCTTACTTGAAATGAGAGCAAGATAAGATCTTGAGTCATCAATCATGTTTCATCGTCAGCTAGCTGAGAATCAGAGAGTGTAGTCAGAAAGAGGTATGCACCTCATTGTCGTTCTGTACCTACGGATAAATTCATGTCAAATGTTTCCAGGGAAGCCAAGGAAATCAATTTATTGTTAGAACATTGGTTTAGGCGTTTAGCTTATAAGAAAGGATAGCACCAGTTTTAAAAGTCTAACCTCAATAGTATAGCTTGAGCGAACAAAGATAAGCAGTAAAATCTCATCCATGATATGTAGTTCTGTAGTTGTAACGGCAAGCACCAACAATAATAATAATTAATTTCCTCGGTGCAAGAAGCAGGCAAAAAGAAAAAATTACCAAATAAAAAAGTTGCAAGGAAAAAAATCTACAACTTCTCCTTTCTCTCCTCTCAATTCTTTCACTCCCTCAATCCACTTCACTGACAATGATTATGTTAATCAAAACATACACAGATCAATGTTTCACCTCCTATAACATAGGACACAAAATTTAGATGCAAATTAAGAAAAACGAATAAAATAGAAACACATACAAAGGAGAATCAGAAAAAATAAAAAACAAATCAAAATATTGTAAAATTTCATATAGAATATAAAATGGACTCACCATCCATGGCTTCCAAAGAATCTCTTTTGGTGGAATATCTATAAAAAAAAACCTGAACAAAAGAATTTGAAATTAGCATGGCAAGTGATGAACGAAATTGACCTTGAAGTCAAACATGAGTGAATGAAAGTTAAAGGTAAAGTAAAATAAAATTGAAAAAAACCATAATATATTATGCAAGCAAAGGAAGAAAATAATTTGAAACCTCCATCTGCAACCTTCCCAATCAGTCCAAGGCAGCAAATCGGAGGGATGCGATTGCAAGTCGACGGCAAAGTGGTTCCGTCGAGAGATGAGACGATTTTGTGGGGGTGGTTCCGTTCAGTGGAGAGATGGGATGAGAATTGCATGGAGGAGATGAATTCCATGGAGGAGATGGTGGAGGTAGGCAGGGTTTTAAGAGGGTTTTTGGTGATGAGATGTATTATTGATTTAAATCACTTATCACTGATTTTATATTAAGATAAAATCATGAAATAAACAACATAAATCCTAATCAAATCTAAAATTTAAAAATGTACTAAATAAATATAGATAAAAACTATCAAAATCTAGCAAATCACAATAAAAACTCATAAAATCCGGAATTAATTAAAAATCCGAAAAATCAATAAAAATTAATTAATACTCTAAAAATAAATAATAATATAAATTAAGATAAAATCCAGAAATAAACAACATAAATCCTAATCAAATCTAAAATTTAAAAATGTACTAAATAAATATAGATAAAAACTATCAAAATCTAGCAAATCACAATAAAAACTCATAAAATCCGGAATTAATTAAAAATCCGAAAATTCAATAAAAATACCATAAAAATTAATTAATACTCAAAAAATAAATCAAAAATAAATTAAGATAAAATCAAGAAATAAAAAAACCTAAATCCTAATCAAATCTAAAATTAAAAAATGTATTTTTTTATTAAGGAGAAATAAGGTAAGGAAAAATCAGGGCACATGTGGCAAGTGAGGCCAAGGAGAAAGAGCTTACATGTAAAATATTAGGTGAGAATTAATCTGGGAGTGACACGTCACTAACTTGGCCTGTTAGAGCGACACGACATGCTAGAAGTTGTTCTTTTCTAATATATATTGATTTAGTACTCATTTTAAATTTCAAACTCAAATTTCAAAATTATTTTTTACAATTTTAGAAATAATAAATGAATTAGGTTCTTAATCTACGAAATTTATGTTCTTCCAAATTATTTTCATACAAAGTAAAACTTGGTGGGTATACCGGTATACACTTGTCAAAGACACACTATTAATTATTATAAATTAATTCCGAATATATGTCTTTCAATAAAATAACAGATTTTGTGTCAAAGAAAGACCTTGTTGATTATTGTCAGTTTAGAAAATGTCAGCAAGGTATTAATGATTATTCAAATATCTGCATTTTAATGGGTTATTTAATGAAGATTGATTTCAAATCCTTTTATTCAAACCTAACCGAAAATTAATAGGCTATGCAACAAAGGTATGCAAGGTATCAATGACTATACAAACGTTACAAAAAATTATGGTGTAATTTAATGATTTTAATTAACATAATCAAGATTGTTTCTCAAATATAGAAGGAATTTGAAATTTATGTGTTTTTATTTTTATTCAGAATGTTTGCTTGAAAAATTAATAGGCTATTTAATGATTATGTAATAGTTAATCAATGACCATCAACCCAAATTAAAGGAGCTTTTAAGTTATTTTTAAATTTTCTCCGAATGTGTGTGAGCTTGACACTTGTCAGCTAGTGAGAGAATGAGAGAAGAGTAAACCTGGGAGTGCCACCTCACCTAAGTGTTTCTGATAAGGTTGTTCTTTGCTATAGTATATAGATTCACTCATTAATTGGGAGTGTTCAACAACATTATTTTCTTTTCAAAGTAATCCAAAATTTGCAAGGGATATAATTTAATTTTTAACTATTTTCACTTGATTTGATAATTTAAAGGAGATGATCATTTCGGAGTATAAGATTCCCGGGAATCTAATTCCTATCCTCCTACCAAACGCCCCCTTATCGTATATTTGGAAAGGATGAGAAAACCTAGCTACAGTATCTTGGATGTTTTTTTTAAACCAATAAAAAATTCAATTACCAATTACCCTAGTATTTTTTTTTGGCTTAAATGCACTTTTGGACCCCAAAGTTTATATTTTTTGCGATTGTTGACCCTGATCTTATTTTTCTACGAATGAAAACCCTAATCTTTCAAAATGTTGCACCGTTTACCCTTCCGTCCAAATCCGTCAAAAACTTGATGTAACCCACTTACCTGGCCTTCCGATGGAAGGGTAAATGGTGCAACGTTTTGAAAGATTAGGGTCTCTATTCAAACTAAAAATAAGATCAGGGTCAACAATCACAAAAAATGTAAACTTGAGGGTCCAAAAGTGCATTTAAGCCTTTGTTTTAAATCCCCCTTTTATCCACGTGGAAGGCCATATCAGCGTGTTCCGTCAAGTTTTTAATGGATTTGGACGGAAGGGTAAATAGTGCAGCGTTTTGAAAGAATAGGGTTCCCATTCGTAGAAAAAAAAAATAAGGGTTGACAATCACAAAAAGTTAAAATATGAGGGTCCAAAAGTGCATTTAAGCCTATTTTTTTATTGTGATAATTTTCAAAATATATAATCTTTCCTGCCCACGTGTCATTTTTGATCAACAAATATACCTATCCGTTTGAAAGTGTGGAACCAAATATATGTGTAACAAGAAAATGCTTGGTAAATGAAAATATTCATTTGTGGACTATAGCATTTTCATCATTTTCTTATTAAGGCTGCAAGGGCTTGGCTTTTTGATGTAAAATTTTCCTTGATGTGCTCTATCATGAACAAAATTTCTTACATTTCCTAAGCTGAAGTTTCCCGTTTGCTGCACTCATGATATCGTTGGCATTTGGTCCATTTCGAACTATGTTTTGACAACAAAATGAAAAAGCAACTATAGACCTTTTCCAATGCAATATTTCCTCAATATAGTGAGGTCTATTGTATATATAGGTAGCCGAGCACGGACTCTATAAATGGCAAACAAGGACAATAAAACCTGCACAAATGTATAATTGAAGCCTAAGCACTAGGTAGTCCTGTGTCTATCCAGTGCCATTAGAAGCACCACATTCGTACGATAAAGAAAGAACCAGCAGAAGGGAATAAAGGCTCTCAGCAATGTTAATGGGAGACAAACTAACTTTCACGTGATATTATATTAACTTAGCATATGAGTTTGCCTATGAGTTCTTGTTTGAAAGTGGTTTTTGTTAAATAATTAGTTTGTTAATGAAAGTGGGTGTGGTGGGAATTCGCCAAATATGTATGTGGGTATCTTGCATTAGGATCCTCCGATAAAGTTAAATCGAATTCTATAGACATTTATTAAGAATGACATATAACTATTTTTCAGACGGATGACAACACCCGTCAAACACACTTTTTTTAATGAGATCAATTGAAACATTGTGGTATATTACATATCTATGTTCATAATTCAGTGAATTCTGTGGTGCCTATGGGAAAATGTGGTGCCTCCAAGAGGGTGGTCTAATAGCAAGTTGACATGTGACCACTATTTTAATTGATTTTCTTTTTTCCAATGATTTTCGGTATTTTTATATTAATTCAAAAATATATCAGAAAATATTTTTGGGAAGGACTTTTTAGCAATTCTTCAAAAGTTTGTTGTGGTTAACATGAGTTTTTACCATGCATCTTTGTGTATCACATTGAGAATTGCAAAGCATTCATCTTCAACCTCTTACTCTTCCCCAAATCTTGAACCCCTGGACTTATCTTCATCCAATTGAGAGAGGATGAACTCAACCATCAGCCCTAATTTTCTTCCTCTTTGTTCTGGTTAAGTGGTGAAGGATAACGAACCCTAATTCGTCGTTGATTTGAATTCGTTGACGAGATCGCAGAAATCCGGAGTTTTCTTTTCTCTTCCATTTCTGTTCGCTTGCACAGATCAAGGATTAAGAACAAGGTGTGTTTTTTTATAAATTATCTTCCTTTTTTTTTTCCTGGAGCATGTTTGGTGATTTTGGGGTTAAGGGTTTTTCCTTCAAAATCCATGTTGTTATGTTTGGTGATTTTGGGGTTTAGGGTTTTCTCTTCAAAATCCATGGATTCATGTTTGGTGATTTTGAGATTTTAGGGTTAGGAAGAAATCAGATTTGAAATTAATTGTCTTCGTATTTCCCATTTTCACGTTTTTGGTTCTGCCCATAATTAAAATTTCTTCCTTTGATTCATATTTTTGTTCAAGTTTTTACTTTTAACTTCTGAAGCACTCCGTAGTATTAAATCACACTTCATAATCCAATAATTTGTGTTTGGTGCTTTTGTGGTTAAGGGTTATGCCTTCAGAGTCAATCAGTTTTCCTTGGGTTTTGCTTGGCTATGACAGATTGAAGAGAAATTTGATTGTTTGTGGGATTTCTGGGTTTTGTTGAATCTTCTTGTTACATTTAGGTGTCACTGTTTATGTTGTATAATGTTTGATATGGTCTTGAACAGGTTGACTGGAAGTGGTGGATATTAATGAAGAGGCTTGTATTAACTTGTCTAATTCTGGAGGCACGACTGAGTCTGAGGATTTGGAGAATATCATAGATAAGGCTGCTGGAGTTCCCGTCATCTTCTCCGCCTTCTCTCTCTCTCTCTCTCTCTCTCTCTCTTTCTCTCTCTCTCTCTCTCTCTCTCTCTCTCTCTCTCTCTCTCTCTCTCTCTCTCTCTCTCTCTCTCTCGTCTCTGGAACGTTCCTCTACTGGGAAGGATGAGAGTGTGGAGAATGATGAACAGTAATGAATGTTTGTTTCAGTTTTTAAATGAAGGGAAACATGAATAGTCATGTCAATTCAATTGAGATAATTATAAAAGTTACTTTTACTGTGGTAACTGATTAAGTGAGGGATCAGATAGCAATTTAATTAATTTTTTTTAAAACCATATTTTCTGAAAATCATTTCCATTAATTTAAAAACATTTCAGAATAAATGAAAAATACACCTCATTTAATACATGTCCCATTCCTACTGGTTCAATTAGGCAGAGGTACCACACCCTCATCTGAAAGGAGGCACCACAGCAGGCACCTCATAATTCATATTAAAGCTTTCAAATATTTAATACTACTTCTATTTTTCAGAATGTTTGTTGTTTTAGTATAACTTTTCTATTTATTTTAAAATGTCTGTTTTCAAAAATTTGAGATATTTAATCTCACTTTTCTACACTTATACCTTCACTTAATAAATTTTATCTTACCTATCACTTTTTTATTTTACCAACCACCGGTCTTCTCTATATTTACTAATGAGTGAGTGTTAATGTGGGTTACTTGAGAAAAAAACTACAAAATAAGGGTATTACTCTATATGCATAATTTTAAACAGCAAATAATATAAAATAGAGGTAGTACATACGAAGAGAAACATAAACACAAAATTTCAACATAAAAAGATATGAAGAAACAAAAATATTCACATGATACGATTGTAATCCATATATCTTACAATAAGTTTCTGCACATAATACATGATGGTGGAAACGATATATTGTGTGTTTTAATATCAATTAAATAAAAACATTATCCTATTTCTAGTCTAATTGATTAAGAGTTTTGTTTACTTTTTATTTTTAAATACACTGGATGTTTATTTATATGTTAATGTGCGTATGAATGTTCATTTGTGCTAATGTAAGTGGGTAACAATACATGTTTGAAGGTAACTCTATTCTTTGCCTTACTAGTAATTTATTTGACGATTGCATTTTGTCTTTTCATTATGATGAGTGCCAGTTGGCTCAGGGTTCGGTGGCTCTAAAGAGATCACTTGCGGATTGGGTAGCTCTAAAAGTATATGGTAGTTCTTTGGGTAATCCATGAGTTGCATAGTTTTGTGGTTTGGTTCGGTATGATCTTGGTGGTTGGTTGACATGGTTTATAACAACGTTGAAGTTTCTGTAATCCTTAATGTGAAGCTTGCAATCCTTCTCGTTTTGCTTTTATGTTGGTCTTTAGGTTTTCAGAAAAGTGTTATATTTTCAGACTCTTTGCATGCTCTTGTGGCACGTGGGTAAAAATCGGTGTTAGCGCTCCATCGATATCTTCTAATATTGGGAGCATAAGAGCATCGACAATTGTGGTTGCTTGGGTTTCTCAATACTATTTATGTGGGCCTAGAATATCACATAGGCTATGTTTGGCACGCCTAGCTGATAAGCTAGCTGAAAGCTGAAAAGCTACGTAATTGGAACAAAAATGTTTGGTAAAACTAGCTGTTGAACCAGCTGAAATTGTAAAATGACATAAAAGAACATATTTATATAATTCTTTTTATATTTAACATTACTTTATCTTCACATTAAAATTATATGATATTAATATTAAAATTATTATAAATATTTTAATTTCACTCTCAAGTTATTTATCATCTTAAAAATATAATATAATTTTTACTTATTTAATTTTCAATATTTTTATTAAATTAAATAAAATAAAACAAATAATTATTAATTTGTAATATAAAATTATTTGTTTTATTCCAAAGTAGTAAATGTTTTTGTGTGGGAACGGTGTGCATATGAGACAAATGTGATAACTGATAAGTAAATAGATTTAGTAAAAAACATGTAAGGCTAAAGGTTGAATTTTAATAAAATAATAAGGATAAAAATGAGAATATATTTAATAAGCTATAAGCTTTAAGCTTTAAGCTACCTGAGATAGCTTATAGCTTAAAGCTTTAAGCTACTGAAATAAGCTCCTTCACCAAACACTTTTATAGAACATTTAAGCTAATCAAATAAGTTTTAAACTAGTCAAATAAGCTATAAGCTAGCTGAAATGACATGCTAAACATAGCCATAATATTTTAACAATTCATGAGCACCTCAAGCAGATTTTACTCCAATGGTATTCTTATTTTTCTCCATCGGTATTATATTTATTCACTTAATGTAGGAGAAAACGAATTGTTAAAGAAAGAGAGAGAAAAATATTATTTAATTATAAGACATGATTGCTTGTAAAAGCACTAAACCTTTTATATTTAAGTATTTTGGAGTGCTACCTAGAATTGCTCTAATGAAAGAAAAATAAAATATGATTGCTTAATGGTAAAATACTCATATGATGCTGTCATTGTAGATGTTCTAAGGAAGCTCATGGTTAGAAATTGAGTTGTTCATTTTCAGCACATCTTTTGCGTGAAATGAATGTTGCCGTTGATTTTTTTAGCTAAATTTAGAGCTAATGTTGATTTTTGTTTTTCATGTTTTACCTCATATGGGTTTGGTGGGTCTCCTTTGTAAAGATTATCAAACGGTTAAACAAAAACAATGTCCAATCTCAGTTATTATGGGGTGCAAGGGGATTGCTTTTTTATGATGGCTGCGTATTCTTCATAGAAGAAGATTCCGCTAGAGTTGGTGTAGCCCGTGTAGGACTGTTATAAGTGATGTGAGGGAATTTTTCTATTTAAGGAGATTTAACCAGAAGAGTTAACATTTGTGTTTTTTTATTGAAGGTATCAAAAGAGTCAAAATTAGTATCCATGCAATTTGATTTCTATAGAAGAATTGAAGAATTATATATTATCAGTGTAAAATTTATTTACATATATAAACAATTGATTTCCGTCAAATTATGAATTATGTCTTTATTTTAGATAAAAATACAAACTGTTGTTCCTATGATGATAATTGTTTACATTTAGCAAAGGTGTGTTGTGTGGCATGATGTGGGACAATATGTTTTAGCATCTTGGATGCAACATTTGTCCCTGTGGTGGGCATGCTGTGTGTTTAAGTGATTTATTCTAGAAGCTTTGAATTGTTTACGTGGTCAATAAGTTAGGGTTGTTGAAGAAGCTTCTGTACGCCGTTCAAGGAATATATCATGTGTGATCAAATCGGTTACAAAGAATTTGATTTGAGTTTAATTTGTGGAAGTTTTATCTTGATGATTCAAATCTTATACGTTAAGATTTGCTGTAGTTTTTAAAAGATTGATTTCTTGTTTTGTTGTGGACTCTTTGTTCGTTCAAGCCCATCGAAGACAAGGCCTAAAGAACTTCTATATGAGAAGACCTAAACCTAGTTGCTAGGTGTGCGTTTTTACAAAGATAATTAGGGTTTTCTTTGTGAGTTCTTACTATTTTTGTTGTAACTCTCTCAGCAGTTTTACTTGCTTCTGTTTAGCTGAGAGTTGTTTGTGTTAGTTGTTTGATCGTGTGATTTGTCTTTACTCTTATTCTAAGGGACCAATCATTGTGGCAGTGATTGTGAGAGAAAGTGAGAGGGACTCTCATACTTAGGGGATGACTAAGTATAAAACATTGGGTAATATTAGGTGACATGAGTATTAAGCATGTAGTGCTTGTGTAAAACCATTGTACCAATACTCTAATAGTGGATTTACTTTCTCGGGTAAAAACCCTCCAGACATATGTGATATTGCACTGAACTGAGTTAACAATCTCTTGTGTTAATCTTTATTGTTTTATTGTTTAACATATTAATCTGAACTTATTGTGAGTAACATGGTGTACAAGATGTCTTAGACATCAAGTACGGTTGCCAGAATTTCACAAACTAATGTAACTATTAATCCTATATAGCATAATGTGTTCGGATGACAATTAAAACTGTTTTTATTTTTGGTTAAAGACGGCTAAAACAGTGTTACATGACCATTGTGTGCTGAAAAAATGTGATAATGATATAGAGTCCAATACTACTTCTTCACACATAGCTGGGCCATCTAATATTAAGCCTAAATGGGTATTTCATAAAGGCTTAATCCAGTTTTTGGTCCCCATCTTTTGTCATAAATATGGCTTTGGTCTCTCGCCGGAGCAAAGGTGGGGGCAGGTCCCCAGTTTTTGGCAAAATAGTTGGCTTTAGTCCTTCTGGCTGGTTGGGTCAACGCCAGAGCTCCGCCAGCTTGCCACGTCAATTAGTGAACCTCGCTGGATTTTTTTTTCTTTTTTCATTAAATTAAAATTAAATCAAATCACAAAAATTAAACATTAATTAACTCTCACCAATTAACCTCCTTTTTAATTAATTAAAATCCTCACCCAGATTCTTCTTCATCATCATCACCATCATCCTTACTCATCTTCTTCTTTTCACTCTCAAACCCAGAAATTTATGGACACTCCATCCCCAACCCCAACCTCATCTTCGCCACTGATTCTTCACACAACACCAAGCACACCACGACCCCCAAACCCATCTTCCCTTTCTTTCTTTCTTTTTCACGCTCTCTTTCTGCTTCTGTTACTAGGTTTCTCTGCTTCTTCTTCTTCTTTTTTCCTCTGAAACCCTAGCCACCTCTCCTGCGCCGCCGGCCTCTACTCCGCGCGTGGCTACGATGGATGGCCCGGAATTGACCAGATCTGGGTTTTTCTTATTTGGATTCAGATTTGGCGGCGAGGCGAAGCTCCGGCATGAGATCCAGCAGCTCCTTGACAGAAACTTCGGGCGAAGCGGTTTATTCACCACGACGTCGACAACAGGAACGGCCTCCCGGCGATCAGGTGCTCTTGCCGGCGTACGGGGGCTCCCAAATCAAGCTCGATGACAAAGAGTTTCTTTTGTTCAGGGATGAGGATATTCTGGGAATTTTGGGTGCTTGAGATCGGGTTTGTGCATACAGGGAAATGCTAATTGTGGATTGTTTAGAAATAATCTAGGATCTCATATAGAGAATGCAATTTGGTACCAACATTTATAAGGGAATTTTTTAAGCAAGTTTTGCTTCCTTGTATTCTGAGTAATTGCAATGTGAACTTTATTTGATCTCGTGTTTCGTCTTTGTTGTTTTAGTTCTCATTGTGCAATATGTTAATTTCTCTTGGCTGCTAACCTTTTTTTTTTTTGAAATGTTGGCTGCTAACCTCAAAAAAAAAAAAATAAAGTTGATGATGTTGTTAACTAATTTAATAATTTGTGTTTTAATTTTTTTTAAATGAAAAAGAAAAAAAAATCCACGTGGACTCATTAAATGACGTAGCAATGCCACATGAGATTTCCGGAGCTCCGGCGTTGACCCAATCGGCCGGAAGGACCAAAGCCAACTATTTTGCCAAAAACTGGGGACCTACCCCCACCTTTGCTCCAGCGAGGGACTAAAGCCATATTTATGACAAAGGATGGGGACCAAAAAGCCTTTCATAAACTTGGCCGAAGACTATGGAATATTAAGCTCAAATGGGTAGTTCTAATATTAAGCCAACTTTTTGTGTTTACCCAATTTGATTTTTGATGTTTTTGTGAGCTATTAAGGATTAATGCTGGAGTTTTACTTCAGATTCCAATGCTAGTGAGAATTTAATCACTAGTGGAATCATGTACTTCCCATCACATATTTTTCTTAAATTAAGAAAAGAAGTTACTCATAGTCTCCTACTAACAATAAATTTGTAAAATGAATTATTAAATTTTCTAGACTACCCTTATTTTGTACAAATAAAAAGATTACTTATCAATGTGGTGAAGGAGAACCAGATTGCAGCTCATTCTGCTTCATCGTCCAACTCAAGGGGGCTACTTCCATTGAGTTCATCTCTCCAAATGACTGAAATGAGAGCACTGAGAATTCAGGATTCCTAACCTCTAGTATTACAAGCTTAAGTGATGATAGAAAGCAGATTCAAATGAGAAAAATGATCATTTGGGGGGTGACTCAAGAAATTGTGTTACTGAATCCATCACTGTTGAATGAAGCCAGAGATGGCAATGAGGCAAATTTGTCAACCAAGGAAAAAGAATGCAAAAACAATAGGAACATGGAAGCGGCAAAATTTGATCAAGTTTTTTCAGCACCACTAGGGAACAATACTCTGCAGGCTGAGCAAAATTCTATGCAGCAGCAAGTTATAGAAATGTATAAAAGAAGCATGCTGCATACATCAGTTAATAAGTTCTTGACAAAATTGAAAGATAAGATCATGGTAATGTGATTCAAAATCATGATAACAACAAGTTAGAAATTGAAAGTCGTGGAACAATCTTGTAACAGTAAGGCTTCATTACACACAATTCAAATCCTCTTACTCTTCCCTCTTTGGTCTAGCTTTCACTACTTCGTCCCTATTCTGACTGTGATGTTTTACTTCCCCACTTTTTATGTTGATTTTAAGCTTAATGGTCAAGGGACTGAGCAACTAAAGATTCACTACCAAGAACAAGAGCTTTATCAACATAGGAGTTCTTTTACTGCTTGGTTGTTATTTTCGTGTATTGTATTGGACTGTTTAAATAGATTATCTTTTATTTTATTCAATGACATTTGAGTTCATCAGTTATTTGATTTGTATGGTGTTGTACATATCAATCAATAACAAGAAGCATATTTAACAACATCATATCATATTTAATAGTACAAATCAAATCACTGAAGAAGAGGTTACTTGGTTTGAACAGACTTCTTCCTCTCTTCTCCTCTGCAGCAAGAACACCACTTTCCCAAGCTCTTCTCCTTTTCAGACAGAAAAACCTATCCTTGTTCCTTTCATATGATCCTCTCCCCCTTTATGATCATTTCTCTCTTCTTTCATTGGCTTGATTGCTCACCTGATTTTATTTTATTTTCATTGCAATTGCCTGATTTTGGAGATTTTGGAAATTGTGTTACCTGAATTGATTTTGGATAAAATGGTGGGATGAGGGGTGATGAGTGGGAGGAAGAAGAGGAAGATGGGGGAAATGAAGAATGCCTAAATTTAATAAAAGAGAATTTTAAAAGATGTAAAAATTACACGTGAACACTTATATTTAACTAGGATTGTCATGTGGGCGAGTGACCTTGGTAAAGAATATTTCAAAGATATTCTATAAGGTCATAATGATTATTTTCAATCAAACAATTTTTAGGGACTAAAACTGTAATTTATATATATATATATATATATATAAAAACTATTTTAAATTAGGGTATATAATTCATAAACCACAAACATCAGTTAAGTTCAGAGAATGACAATATTGTAATTTCATATTTATATCCCCTTTGGTGTCAATTTTTCGGACAAGCTTGAAGGCAAAAATTTGATGAGTGGGACCCACATATAATCTCCCCTTCTCCTTGTTTCCTGTATCCGGATCCTCTCCTGCCAACATCTTTGTCAAGCACCTCCAGCAGAAATATAGACCCTTTGATGCATCCAAGGGTTCAGAAAAAAAACTATAATAAAATGACTAAAAAAGGTTAGACATTAAAAGGCTGCTGTTAGATGAATCTAGCGGTGCAGAAATAAAACGAAAAAAAGGTTTTTTTACTCTCCTGCATCTAGAACTGAAAGCTCTGTTGGTGCCTTTTGTTTCTTTTATCCATGGCGGTCTCTTGCTTTTGTAGTGCCCTGACCCTTTTTTCCTTTTCTTGCTGCTATAGTGCTATTATCAAATAGATGCATCTAGTGACCACAATTTTGCTGTTCATGAAGCAAATTTGGAAGTGGGCACCATAGAAAAGAAGAAGAATTTGGGTATTTTAGCAGAGATGTTATACAGAGAAAGGGAACTCTTGCTATAGCAATACCGTGACTGGAAAAAAAAGTGCACAATCTCACTATTAGAAATTGGGAGGCCTATACTCAACCACAAAAGCTAGCTCAAGAGTTGAGGTTTGCACAACCCTTATAAACACTTGATTGGCCTTATCTCTAGCCAATGTGGGACTTCTAACACACCCCCTCACGTCCAGGATTGAACAGACTGGAACGTGGGATCAACAACGGGTGGCCCAAATATGGGTGGTCTCCACAACAAATGGATCTAGGATAGGCTCTGATACCATATTAGAAATTGGGAGGCCTATACTCAACCACAAAAGCTAGCTCAAGAGTTGAGGTTTGCACAACCCTTATAAACACTTGATTGGCCTTATCTCTAGCCAATGTGGGACTTCTAACACTCACCGAAGGGTCTCTAGCAGTGGAGGATGAGGGTTTCGTTTATCATAACAAGCTCTGAATCCCACCGGTGTGGTACCATTTCTGCAGCGATGAATGGAGGCTAGCGGCGAGGGGGAGCAAGAACGAAGGCAGACAACATTGAGTTCAATCCTATTTAATTTCAACCCTTGGATTCATCTTACAGCTGAGATTAGTTTCCAAAACATAATTATCATAATTTTAATGCTGGAATTATCTGGACACTTGGATGGATCAAAGGGTTTGTATTTCTGCTGGAGGGGCTAGACAAAAATATTGGCAGGAGAGGATCCAGACCTCCTCTACCAAACAACTCATTTCAGACTTTTCCATCCATGATCCTTGCTTCCTCTCTCTATCACTCCTTTTTCCATGCATCCAAACAAAGTGTAAATGAAAAAATTAGGAAGAAAGCTAAACCTACATGAATGAAGGCCCCTTTTATCCTTGCTCACACTCGTATGGCCTCTTCTCTCAAATAGAGTTGTTTCGAGAGAGAGAGGCAAACTTTAGAGAGAGATTTTTGAGAGAGAGAGCTTAATATTTAAAGAATCTTTTCCACATAATACACACACATTCTATATATTGTATACCTTATAGATAAATTGCACCCTCTAGGGTTCGATCCCTCGACCTCCTTCATCCCAACCTATATGTCCCCGAACACTTGATGAGCTATCATTTAAAGATAATTATCAATAATTTATTACTATGAGCTCGTTTGGTGATTAGGATAGGATAAGAGCAAGTTATGAGAAATGATTGGACATGATATGATAAGAGCATGATACACTCTTATCTTATCCTGCATTTGAGGTAGACATGATATTGATAGGATATGATAGAAACAATGAAAAATGTATCAAATTCTCCTTTGAAATAAAAAATTCATAATATTAAAAAACTGATATCCTATCATGTCAAGATAATTTCTATCCTTACTCCCCCCTCATGATAACTTTTACACATGATAGAAATGATAAAATAAGAGTCACGATAGTGTTATCATATCCTGCTGGTGCAACAAACAATATATTACTACAGGATATGATTACTACAATGATATCATGTCTATTTATCCTGCCACCAAAAGAGCCCTATTCTTATTAATAAAGCTCAAGATAATTTTAAAATTATTTTCTACATAACACGAAACAACACTATAGAGTACATTAAACAACATGATAATAATTTAAAATATTTAAAATAATTTCGGAAATACATATTTACAAAAGGCATTGAACAATTGACTATATTAGTTTTTTTTAATATTAAATTCTAATTTTAATTTTAATAAATAAGAAATTATAAATTCTTACAATTAGTAATGAATATAAAAAACTATTATTAACCATCTATTATTGTTATTAATGTAAAGGTAGTTAATCTCAATTATTGATATTATTTAAAAATTCACCTCAAGTTGTTAATAATAATTAAAATTTAAATATTTAATTTTAAATATGATAAATTGAAAAGTTAAAAAATTAAAACTTAATATAATGAATAATAAAGTGGATGTAGTTTTTATTTTCAGTTTTCAATATTTTTTATTATTTTATTTAATACAAAAAAAGTTCATTGCTTTATTGAATGTGTTTTCAAGTCATATATATATATTATATATATTTATATATTTATTATGTATTTATATTTGTTCTGTACTAGGGAGATCTGACGTCGGAAACTGACAGAAAGTAAACCCTAGCAGAGTACTAAAAATATCACAAAAGGAATATTCTCATTAAATGTTCAAAAGGTACTTTTTACAAGGGGTTGACCTCTCCTTTTATAGAGGGAATGGTCATAACGTGGACTTTCTCTGTACTTGGGCCTGACAACCGGGGCCCAAGCCTCTATACATATAAGACAAAACTAAAGGAATCTTCCAGCTGGCGCGTGGACCCATCCAAAAGAAGGGCGGGCTTCGACGTTGTTCCACAAACCCCGCCATGGCTGCTTTCGTTCATCTAAATGCTCGATTTGGGCGGGAATAAGGGATACTTATGTCCCGCCCAGTCCACATGCCCCCAAGACATGAGGCTTAAGTAAGTTGAGTCGAAATGTCTTTATACGTTGCTTCGTCGCCTGCCTTTATCATTTACCTCGTTCTTCTGATAATTGTGTCGCCGTTCTTTCATTTGTGTAGGTGACATGAGACTTAGGTTCCTTGAGCCGAGACGTCTTTACGGTATATCGCCATTCTTTGTAGTCATGGGCCTGTCGTCGCATTCTCGCCTTTTCATGTTCCTTTATATGTCGCCATTTTTTATCTTTGTCGATACACCGCCGTTATCACACCTGTCAATCACGTCTTTTCAACTGACGCACGTATCCTTCTTTTCCGAGATTTTGTTATCATTTGCCATAAATGCAGTTGTGCGTCTCGAGGAGTTATGTCTTTTCGTTTCATACCTTTTCAAATTTCAAATCCCACGATCCCACGATCCTTCGCAGTCTTTCCCACTCATTCTCTCTCTTCCTTTTTCTTCTATAAATACCCTTTTCAGCTTTCACTTTTCACTTTTCTGAAAACCTTTGCTCTGAAAACTTTTTCATCGCAGCTTTCACTCTCTTCTTTGTTCTCCGGTGAACCTTGCTCACTCCGGCCGTCGTCATTGCGCGGTGCTCCCCCATCGCCGACGTTCTCTTTACTCAATCCTCCGCTTCTTCCTCCGGTGAGTCCTTCCCCTTTCTCTTTTCTTGACACTGTGTGTCTTCTTCTTTCTTTGTGTTTGGACCTGTTCATCTTCTTTTTTATTTTTATGAAATTACCCAGCATGTCGACACAAAATTTTAGCATTTCCTCCTTAGAGCTCACTTCCCCTTCTACGGAGGGGGAAGTTTCTGCCCCCACCGTTATCGAAATATAATCCTCGCCCTCCACTCACGAGGATTCCGGTCCCTCCGGCTCCGTTGATTCTATTCTCTCCTCTAATGGAGATTTGTCTTCGCCCGAATGGCATTCCAATGCGCATTTAGTTGAAGATTAGTGTCTTTGGCGCTCCATCTGGGGTAGCCTTGGAAGCATCAGTTCGCTTCGAATATCTTCTCAAGGGTTTACCAAGATAAATCCCGCCACCTCGAATAACGAAGATCACCTGTTAAATGTTCTTCCATGTGGCGAGGACGATTGTGTTCTTTTTCGCAAGGAACCCACTGATGAATCGCCCGACTTCTTTTTTGTTTATGGCTATTTCTTCTTGGATTTGAATATCAAACTCCCTTTCTCGCCTTTTATATGCCACGTTCTTACCTTTTTGAATGTGGCGCCTTGTCAACTCCAGCCCAACGCCTGGGGTTTCATTCGCTGCTTTGAAATTCTCTGTGAACATTTGAGTTGCACTCCCACCTATCCCTTGTTTTTCCTTTTCTATAAGACAGTCACCACAAAACCTACATCTGTCAAGTGGGTTCCCCTTTTGGCTCGCAAGAACATGAGCCGATTCACCGCCCTTAAAAGCCATTACAAAGTGTGGCAGAAAAAATACTTTAAAGTTATGGAGTCACCTGAAATGAATAACTTATTTCGGGATTCCGATAATAACCCTCTCTTCCCCTTTTACTGGACAAAAAACCCTCGCCGAAAAATATCCGTTTCATACGACGCCTTGGATGAATCCGAGCAGGCCATCGCCGATTACCTCCGCACATTACCAGTAATCTCTGGTCATGACTTGATTGAAGCGTCGAAATCCGGCACTTTAAATCAATTTTTTAGTAAGTTTATAATTTTTGCACAACTTGTTTTTATTTTTGTTCATGTACCTCGCCTAATTGATGTTTTCCATGCAGCCACGATGGGAAAAAGCAAGATTGATGCCAACCCCATCAAGATGAAGGAATACCTCGCCCAGTCTGCTGCGGTGACGAAGAAAAAGGCCGCCGAGACTGAGCAAAAGAAAAAGAATGAAGGTACTTCGGGCTCTGATAACGTCAGGGACCCAAAGCGCCAAAAAACTTCGGGCGCTGCTGGTGGTAAACCTCTTCACCAATCAACTCTTGATCCAAAAGGTCGTCCGACTGAGAAAAAGAAGGGGCATGACAATGTCCCGCCACCTCAACCGGATTCAAGCGCACTGATCAACCGCCCGTCAACTCCATTCAACCAAGCTGGCCCTAGCTCAGCTATTGGTGGCGAGGCTCTTCCCCCTTTGCTGAACCTATCTGATCCTCACTTCAACGGATTGGATTTTATGAATCGTACCTTTGACAACCGGATTCACAAGGATGTTTCCGGTCAAGGCCCCCCCAACATTGCTTCTGTGGCGATCCATCATGCGCTCTCTGCCGCCAGTACTGTGGCGGGAATGGCTCAGTGCGTGAAGGAGTTGATAGCAACCAAGAACCGTTATGAAAAGAAGGCGACTGATTATAAGACTGCCTATGAGCGAGCAAAAGCCGATGCTGAGACCGCCAACAAAAACCTGAAGGCTGCTGAGGAGAGGTGTGCTAAGTTAACTGATGACTTGGCGGCTTCTGACTTGCTTCTTCAAAAGACCAAATCTCTGAAAGAAACTATCAACAACAAACACACTGCTGTTCAGGCCAAGTGCCAAAAACTGGAAAAGAAGTACGAACGCCTAAATGCTTCCATCTTGGGGCGTGCTTCTCTCCAGTTTGCTCAAGGCTTTATGGCGGCCAAAGAGCAGATTAGTGTGGTTGAGCCGGGCTTTGATCTTTCCCGCATTGGGTGGCTGAAGGAGATCAAGGATGGTCAAGTAGTTGGTGATGATGACATTAGCCTCGACCTCCTTCCCCAATTTGATGATGAAAGTGAGCCTGAAGAAGATGGCGAGGATGGGAATGAGCAGCACAAGAATGAGGATCACGAGAAGGAAGACCCTCAAGCTGGGACAAGCCAGGGCAACAACGCCAACAATGAGAACCTGGCTTGAATTTCTGTTTTTATTTCATGAAGTTAAAATTTTGCTTTGGGCATTGCCCTGTCTTTTATCATCATTCCAAATCATGTATGGGCGTCGCCCCCTTTTCCTTACTTTTAATGGATATCATTTTAAGTTCATTCGTTGTTACCTTGAGTTGTTACCAACTTTTGTTGTTACTTTGGTTTACATACCTTAGCCGATTTTTCGACGAGGCTTGGTTTCTAGTGGCCACTAGAATTGCCAAGGCTTGTAATATTTGATGGCGATACTTTCTTATTCCGAAAGGTTTATTCGCGGTATTATATACCTTGATACGATTTACTTTGCATAAACTCGTAGTATAAATTAAAAAGTAGCAATCTTGTTGAAATAATCTTTTCATTACTTTTTCGTACATGGGAACAATTGTCCCTTCATTCTTTACACATGCCGCCTCATTAAAAAGCTCTCCAAAGAAAGGAAAAAAGAGTGCGGCTTCATTCACCTTAATTGTTTCTTTTAACTAAAATACTGCTTTAGATGAGAGGCGTTCCATGTTCGTGGAACCTTTTGACCATTTAGTTGTTCCAACTTGTAAGCTCCTCCTCCAACGTCACCTACAATCCTGTAAGGCCCGCCCCAATTAGGCGAAAGCTTGTTGTGCTTGTCAGGTATTGTATTTTTTCGGAGCACTAAGTCTCCTACCCTCATCTTTCTTGGTACTACTTTTGTTGAGAACTTTCTTGCAACCTTCACTTTCCCCGCCTCATTTCTTATGTGTGCCTCCCGTTGTTCCTCCGGCAACATAATTAGATTTGCTATCAGATTTTCCCCGTTGTCATTTTCATTAAACCGAGCCACTCGCCAACTTTGGTTTTCTATTTCCACTGGGAGCATGGTGTCAGTCCCATAAGTTAATCGATACGGGGTTTCCTTTGTGCTTGGCTGTTCAGTGGTGTTGTATGCCCAAAGAACGCCTGGTAGTTCCTCCGCCCAAAGCCCTTTTGCTTCATCCGGTTTCTTCTTTAAACCTTTCAGGATAACCTTATTAGCCGACTCAGCCTGCCCATTGGTTTGTGGATGTTCTACAGAGGCAAATCGCATCTCAATTCCCATTTCTGCACAAAATTCCCGGGTAACACTACTTGTGAATTGGGTTCCGTTATCCATTACTAACGCCATGGGGACCCCAAATCTACAAACGATCCTTCGCCACAGGAAGTTCTTGACCTTGGCGGCTGTGATAATCGCCACTGCCTCGGCTTCTATCCACTTAGTGAAGTAATCAACCGCCACGATGATATATTTCATTTGTGCCTTCGCTACCGGGAATGGTCCCAAAATGTCAGTCCCCCACATAGCAAATGGCCAAGGCGCCATCATGGTTGTTAATTCCTCCGGCGGAGCCTTGTGTAAGTCAGAGAAGACTTGACATTTTACACATTTCTTAACATACTCCAGACAGTCCTTCTTCATTGTCGGCCAATAAAATCCTGCTCTCAAAACTTTTACTGCCAAGGATCTTCCGCCGATATGGCTGGAACACACACCTTCGTGTACTTCCGCCATTATTCCATGGGCGTCCTTGATGTCAACGCATTTGAGCATAGGAGACATGATTCCCTGCCGATACAACTCACCATCCACCACTGTGTAAAAGCTGGCTTCCCTGAGTTTTGCTTTCGTATTCAGATCATCATCCTTTGGAGGGTTCTTTAAGAAGATCTTGATCGACTCCATCCAAGAAGGCTCGCCCTCACTTACTGACTTTACGGCTTTCAACTTTATTTCTACCAAATCAATGCTCGGGCGAGACAGAGTTTCCTGAATGACTGTTTGGTAATTGCCCAATCTCCCTGTGCTTGCCAATTTCGCTAACACATCAGCCCTCTCATTTTGTCCTCTCGGGACATGTTCTATTTTAATTTCTTTGACCTCCATCATCAATCTGCGCACCACTTCCAAGTATTTGGAGAGTTGCGGATCCTTCACCTGATACTCGCCTTTCACCTGTTTAACCACCAACTGCGAATCTCCTTTGATAAATAACTTCTGGACCCCCAACTCAATGGCTAGCCTTAAGCCAGCGATCAGAGCCTCATATTCAGATTGATTGTTGCTCGCCTTGAACTCGAATTTTAGAGATTGTTCAATGATCATTTTATCCGGACTTTCGATAGTTATCCCAGCCCCACTTCCAGTGCTGTTGGAGGAACCATCCACAGATAGGACCCATTCTCCTTGAGTCTTCTCGCCTTCCGTGGGCGTTAATTCCGCCACGAAGTCGATTAAACTTTGGATTGTGACTTGGCCCCTTGGCTCATATTGTATATCATATTCTGATAATTCAACTGACCAGCTAACCAATCGCCCTGATAAATCAGGCTTCTGAAGTACCTGCCTTAAGGGAACATCAGTTTTAACTTTTACTTGGAAACTTTGGAAATAAGGCCGGAGGCGCCTTGCTGTTTTCAAGATCGCCAAAGCCGCCTTTTCAATTTTCTGGTACCGCAACTCCGCCCCCTGCAAGGTATGGCTTACAAAATATATAACATTCTGCTTACTTCCTTTTTCCTGAAGCAACACCGTACTCACCGCCTTGTCAGTGACTGCTAAATAAAGTATTAAGGGGACGCCTGGCGTTGGCCTTGAGAGTACCGGTAATGTTGCTAATGTTTCTTTTAACTTGGCGAAAGCTTGTTCGCATTCCTCTGTCCACTGAAACTTGGAATTCTTTTTTAAACATGTGAAAAATGGGGCTGCTTTGTCACCCGCCATTGGCAAAAAACGTGATAAAGCGGCCATTCGTCCCGTTAGACGTTGCACCTCCTTTACACTTGTTGGGCTTTTCATTTCCAAGATCGCCTTCCCTTTGTCTGGATTCACTTCTATCCCTCGTGAGGTTAACATAAATCCCAAGAACTTTCCTCCCTGGATCCCAAAGGATCACTTCTCAGGATTTAACTTCATTTGATATGCTCTTAATTGAGCAAATGCCTCCTTAAGATCGCCGCCATGATCACCAGCCCTGGCGGACTTTACAATCATGTCATCCACATATACCTCCATATTCCTGCCTATTTGCCTTGAAAAAATTTTGTCCATGAGTCGTTGATACGTGGCTCCTGCGTTCTTCAAACCAAAAGGCATTGTCTTGTAACAATAATTCGCCTGATTGGTCATAAATGCTGTACTTTCTTCATCCGATGGATGCATCATGATTTGATTGTAGCCCGAGTAAGCATCCATGAGACTTAAAAGTTCATTCCCCGACGCTCCATCCACAAGCTTATCAACATTGGGAAGTGGATATGAATCTTTGGGACACACTTTGTTCAAGCTTGTGTAGTCCGTGCACATTCGCCACTTCCCATTGGATTTTTTGACCATCACAACATTGGCGAGCCATGTCGGGTACTGCACCTCACGGATGAAGCGGGCCTTGATTAGTTTCTCAGTCTCTAATTGTACTGCCTTATTCTTTTCATCACTCATTCTCCGCCTTGGCTAGATGACTGGGGTCGCCCCTAGTCGAATAGCCAATTTGTGAGTGATCACATTGGGGTCAATCCCTGGTACATCATTGATGGTCCATGCAAAGAGATCCAAATTATCACCCAGCAGGGTGATCAACCTTTCCTCTTGCTCCTTTGTCAAACTGCTGCCAATCTTTAAAATTTTATCCTTAATTTGCACTTGCTTGGTTTCTTCCAGAGGTTGTGGGCGGAAATCATCAGCATCGTCTCTTGGATCCAAACTAAATCCCTCTTGTGGAAAGATTTTCGTGATTCTGTGACTTTCTTTGGCGGCCTTACGCCCATAGAGCGCCACACTTTTTAAATAACATTCTCTTGCTGCGTTTTGGTCCACATTGTTAGATCAAGATTTGGTCATGTGGTACAACTCTATGTTTTGATGATAACAAGTATTTATTTGTGGATGAACAACTATGATACTCTAATGTTTGTCTTGAGTGTTTTGACAAACAGGTTCTGATTCTGACACCAGAAGATATATTCGTCAGAAGTTCAGAAGATCAGAGGATCTGAAGATCAGAGGATCTGAGGATCAGAGGATCTGAAGATCAGAGGATCTGAAGATCAGAGGATCAGAAGATCAGAGGATCAGAAGATCTGAGGATCAGAAGATCTGAAGACCAGAAGCTCTGAGGGACCAGAGGCTCTGAAGGTTCAGAAGCTCTGAAGGTCCAGAAGCAGAAGTTACGAAGGTCAGAGGATCCAAGCATCCCTCTGACTCTGATCACCAAGCTTCACAAGTTCCAACACGAAGCATAACTCTGATCAGAGGTCAATGGTTAAAGGCAAAGGTCTCTATCGAGAAGTACAAGAGCAGTGTACTATTCTGAAAAGCCTACCTACCAAGGTTCAGCCACAGCAGGTTCTGGAAGTTCCAGAAATGCCCTCCAACGGTCATATTCTCTCAACAGAAATATCCTTTGCACCTTGGACTATAAAAGGCTGAAGAAAAGAAGAAAGACTAAGAGAGCGAGAAAAGTGAGAGAAATCAAGAGCTGCAATACAAGAAAAGATTCAAGCCTCTACTTTCTTCATCTGTTCTTATTTAGTTTACACTCAGCTTATTTAGAAGCAAACCTTTGTAAACACCAACCTCAAACAGTTGTTTGATTTTCCTTAAGGGACCGGGTAGGTCAGTATCCTTAAGAAGACTAAGAGAGTGAATCTTAGTGGTGATTCCTTTAGGAGATCAAGGTTGATCGGATCCTAGAGAAGACTAAGAGAGTGAATCTTAGTGATAGCTAAGTCAGTGTATTGTTAGTCACTTGTAGGTTTCAAGTGCAGTTGTAACAATTATCTGATTAGTGGATTGCCTTCATTCTAAGAAGGAAGAAATCACCTTAACGGGTGGACTGGATTAGCTTGAGGGATTTATCAAGTGAACCAGGATAAAATACTTGTGTGCTTTTCTCTTCTCTCTATCTTTATCCGCTGCACCATCTATCTTAGAGAAACCGAAAAGATTTACTTTAAATCTTAAAGGGAAAGTTTTTATATTGAAAACGCTATTCAACCCCCCCTTCTAGTCGTTTTTCACACCTTCACACATGTAATACCCCAACCTTTCCATTGCAGGCTGGATATTTAACAGTCAAATGAGCAGTTGAAATGACCGCACATAGCTTGTTGAGGGTGTCTCGCCCCAGGAGTACATTGTAATTGGCTCTGCACGCCAAGACCAAGTACTTCACTTGAAATTTCTTTACAAACTCTCCTTCGCTAAAGGCAGTTGGTATTTCCACATATCCCCGTACAGTGACACGGTCCCCTGTAAATCCTACCAAGGTTCCTTTATACGGCCTCAAGTCTGATTCTTTTAGACCCAGGCGATCAAAGGCATCTCCATAAATGATATCCGCCGAAGACCCCTGGTCTAAAAACACTTTCTTCGTCACATAATTGTTAACCCTGATTGTTACCACAATTGAATCGTTGTCATGGGGAATCACATGCGCAAAGTCCTGAGGAGTAAATATGATAGGGGAGTGATTCACCCCACACTCGCTTTCGCTTGCCTCATGTACTGAGTGTACTGCCGCCACATAGCGTTTTCTAGCCTTACTTGAAATTGCACCCCCGCCAAATCCTTCTGCAATAGATGAACATTCCCCAACAGGATCGCCCAACTCTTCAACTATCTCCTTTAACGAAGTGAGTGGCGCTGGAGTTGGCGGAACACCATGCTGACCGGTTGTGGCTGCCGTGGGACCTTGAGAATTTCTGTGCCATGTATTCTGAAATCCGGGTTTGGAGTTTTGATATAGTCCCGGTCTTGGTACACGGGGGGTTTGCGCTACCCTGGTTTCCTTCCCCGCCTTGGGTTTCTCTTGTGAAACACCGCCAGATTGAGACTGCTTGCGCCCTTCCTCTCTTTCTTGTTTCTTCTGATCATCTTGTTCAATCAATATGAATTCCTGAACACGAGCACGAAGATCCATCATATCCTTCGCCGGTCGCCTTGTTAGGTCTCGATTCAGATCTCCTGCCCGAAGGCCATTTTTGAAAGACGCTAAGCAAACATCCGGATTGTCTTCCTCCAATTGAACCGCCATTTTACTAAATCGCGCCATGTAGTTCTTGAGCTTCTCCCCTGGCTGTTGATGTATGCTGATAAGATCAAACATGGTTGCCTTGGTAGTTTTATTGGCGGAGAATTGAGTTAGGAACTTTGTGGACAAATCAGTAAAATTGTCGATAGAGAAGAGCGGTTGACGGATGAACCATTGCATCGCCATCCCCTTGAATGTTGATGGTAACAACCTACACTTCACCTCATCTGTTGCTCCTCCAATAACCATTTTCGTATTAAAGTAACGCAAGTGTTCCATGGGGTCTGAGTCGCCTGAAAAGGCGTCCAAAGCCATCGTTTGCAGATGCTTTGGTATGCCTACCCTTGTGATGGCGGGAACAAAAGGCTGGAACTCAACAACGTCTTCAGCCTCGAGCCGTTGTTCTTGCTTATAGTCTTGTCGCTGGGTTAAATACTCCACCTGGGCTTGAAATTGTTCATTCTGACTTTGCACTTTTTGCAAAGTATCCAACATCTGTTGCAAGGCCGCCGGAGTGATTCCCGTCACTACTTCTGGTACTTTTCTCGGAACGCTGCTTTTGTAGTCGTCCAGATTCACGTATTCAGGCGGTGCTGATCGTCGCCTGACTCCTGGATGTGATCTAGCGATCAGATCTGAAGGTTTTCCCGGAGCAGCCTTCACCAACGACGCCGGTGACTGCGCCACCGAGTGAACCCCCGCCGAGGAAGCCTCCTGCTCCGGCTCTTGAGGTACTTCACGATTGTTGTACCGTCCACCGCCGCGGCCGCCGTGACGACCACCACCCCTCCGGCGATGATCGCGGCGGCCCACGCCACACGAACGAGTTTCCATGGATCTTAAAGCTCTCCTTCTATGTCAAGTAGTAGATCGAAGTAAGACCCACAGACGGCGCCAATGTTCTGTACTAGGGAGATCTGACGTCGGAAACTGACAGAAAGTAAACCCTAGCAAAGTACTAAAAATATCACAAAAGGAATATTCTCATTAAATGTTCAAAAGGTACTTTTTACAAGGGGTTGACCTCTCCTTTTATAGAGGGAATGGTCATAACGTGGACTTTCTCTGTACTTGGGCCTGACAACCGGGGCCCAAGCCTCTATATATATAAGACAAAACTAAAGGAATCTTCCAGCTGGCGCGTGGACCCATCCAAAAGAAGGGCGGGCTTCGACGTTGTTCCACAAACCCCGCCATGGCTGCTTTCGTTCATCTAAATGCTCGATTTGGACGGGAATAAGGGATACTTATGTCCCGCCCAGTCCAATATTCATTAATTTAATTTTTTCTAATAATAACAATAATAATTTTTTATTACAGTATTAGAAAAAAATTATATAAACTTCTAATTATATTTCAACAGGTCATCACTCAAAATTTAAATAAATTTACTAAAACATTAAAAAAACAAAATTGTTAAAATTTTTCTGTATGCACTAATAATTTTCATTTATATTATTTAGTTATAGTCATTAATTTTTTTGTTTTAATAATAATAATAATAATAATAATAATAATAATAATAATAATAATAATAATAATAATAATAATAATAATAATAATATCTAAATTTGCATCCACGATGACTTTGTTACTCCTATAAATTGTGGCGAATGAAAGAAGAAAAATGCACAATCTTTTTTTTTTCTTTGTAAAAATGGCTAGCAATGGTCATGTACCCTCTGTCTCCCCAGCCTCTGCGAATGACTCCTTAGGGGAAGTCCTTAAGAGCTTCACCACCCTTCCTGGAAGCTCCTCCGCCTTGTGCGATTCAAGCCCAGGAGGAGGGGAGTGCGTGAGAATTGGACCCGAAAAACATACTACAACAAACATTACATCGATTCCCATACCACCTTCCCAGCCAACACAACCACCAACCACCTCTGAGCACACCACTATGGCCAACGTTGACCTAACTAAGACATAACCACCCTTTAAGAGATCAAGGGGAAGACCCTTAGGCTCTAAGAACAAGACCAAATCACCGATAGTCACCAAGAACGAGTCTGAAAATCACCTTAAGCGCATCACCATTGAAATCCCTTCTGGAAATGATGTTATTGCTACACTCGTCAACTTTGCCCGCAACCGCCAAGTCAACATCACTATCCTAGATGCTTTCGGCACTGTGTCTGACATTCCTATTCTCCGTCCTCACACCCACAACAACCTTATTTTTCCTTATCGCATAGTCTATCAAATATTTTCTCTCAAGGGCACCTACATGTATTCCCATTTCCCTTCCTCGTCCACCACCGCCAGTAACCTTCCATATCGAAATAACTTTATGATTTGCTTCTCTACAGCTGAAGGTGGCCTCTACGGCGAGTTTGTTGCAGGGAAGCTCATAGCTTCAAGTGTTGTTGTGGTCACGGTCGAATTATTCAAGAATCTTGAATACCACAAGGCGTCATACATTGATGGAGTTCATGAAGTAGGAGAGCATTCCTCTATAGTAATCAACCACCATTCAAACTCGTCTAATTCAGAGCTTCCCCCTCAACCTCCTACCTGTGGTGATGTGAATGCCTTGAAGTTGAATCACTCCACTCAACTAAATGGTTACTAGGAGATATTGATGTGGATGTTAAGATCAATTTCTTGCCCCTCAGCTGCTTTTTTTGAGTATTTTAATTTTTTTAGTTGATTATGCATAATTCATGTGATTTTTCATGTATGATCTTTTCAAAGTGAGTTTTAGAATTAAATTTAGATCTCAGCTTGCATGTCTTCATCATGTTTTTTTTTTGTCTTTGTTTTTTTTGTCTTGTGTGTGTATTGTGTCAAACAGTGATGAACTTAATATAAAAGCATAATTCCACTTTTTGTCCCTGATCTATCATAATTATGCGATTTTGGTCCCACTATTTTAAAATGAGCACTTTGCATCCCTCATGTTTGTGCCGTCAACAGTTTTAGTCCACTCGTTAAATTATGGACGGAAGCAGGTGACGTGGCCATCATTAAATGATGCGGCATCCAAAATGTATTTCCAAGTAGATAATAAAAATGTTAAAACATAAATTTATAAAACAAATGATTTAAAAAAATAAAAATTCAACCAAAAAATTCATCACAACATCTTCTTCCTTTTTTTCTTTTTCTTCTTTATCATCATCTTCATCACCCTCCCTCATCTTCTACTTTATTACACACACAAAAATTCCAAAGCCCACCCAACCCAATCTTCAGCGTCTGATTCTTCACCACCACTCTCAACTTCATCTCCACTGTCTAATTCTTCACACCGCGCCACCAATCCACCACCCAACCCCATCTTTAGCGTCTGATTCTTCACCACCACGCTCAACTTCATCTCCACCGTCTAATTCTTCACACCGCGCCACCAACCTACCTCCCAACCCCATCTTCACCCTCTGATTCTTCACACCGCACCAACCACCACCACCCCAAACCACATCTTCACTGTCTGGAAAGCAACCCAAAAGTTACATAACAATCCTCAAAACCCCATCTTTCAACAATCCATTCCCGCAAATCCAACTTTCATCCAAAATCGCACAACCACAACCTAGAACCGGACCATTAGATCCACCACTAACAAACACAACCACAACCTAGAACGAGACAGGAAATTGAGAGAGGGAAATAAGGAGAGAATTGAGATGCCATCCACCCACTATATCCGAACACACCACCGTCAAGACACAAAACCCCATCTAGTTTGTAACTGTGATTTCTGGTTGAAACCCCCAATAACATCTTCAACGGACGAGGGTCACAACCCGACCAACAGATCAAGCGCCACCAAAACAGGCTCCCACGATCTATCCTCTCTCTCTATATACCTCCCCCGAACCCTGTGTTGAGCCCTGTAATGGGGGTGTGATGGGGGATGCAGATCTTGTAGATGAGTGGAGCAAAATTTCTCTTGGTTTGTGTAATTCTAGATCCCTTAGAACAAATGTCCTGCACGATGCTGGGACAATCGATTAGAACATCATACGACTGAAAAGCATGAACACAAAAAACAAACAACTAAAGGAAACAAGACACAGAAAGTTGTTAACCCAGTTCGGTGAAACTACACCTACGTCTGGTTAGCTTTCGCCCAATGAAAAGGAATTCCACTATCTCAAGAACTAGGTATTACAGACACACATGAACACATCAAGTTCATTGTTCTTAACCTAATCTACACAGTGGTATTCTACTTAGAACCACAGCCTAAGTATGAGAGCCCCTCTCACTTTTCCTCAATCACTACCACAGTGATTGGTAACAACAATAACACAAGGTTTGTTTGATACTCAAACACAACACAGAACTCAGTCTCACTTTATAGAATCAGTGAGCAAGACTAGTTCACAACTAACAAAGACAAAGAACAACTTACACTCTTAAGAACACTTGATCTTCAAGGTAATTCTCTCGATAACTTCAAGCTTCAGGTCTTTGTCTATATATACTTCAGCAGAGGCGGCTAGGGTTTATTTGGGCTGAAGAACACTTTGATCCAACTCATATCAGTAGAGAATCTTCCAAGATCTGATATGAGTGATCAACAAATAAAATAGAAACAAATCTTTTTAATCACAGATTTGCTCCAACAAAAACAACCCGCAACTGGCTCCCAACAATCAGTTACTTGACCTTCAAGTAAGCACAGAACATACCATAAAGCATAACCATAAGGGACCCACTTGCATGCGAGCAGAGGCGGATGTCCTGGCCTTCACCAAGGCAGATGTCACAACATCGGCTAGGACATCAGGTTGTTTTTAACAAAATTGATGACAACAAAGAAACAACAATCTCCCCCTTTGTCAAATTTTGTCTAAAAACAACTTCACTACCAAAGAGGGAAAAAAACAACATCATCAGAGTCAGCAGCAGAAATACTCCCCCTCAAACCAATGCATCCACAACAGCCAAAACATGGAGGAACTCCCCCTCAAAAGATGCATCCAAATAAACACTTCCTGAAGTATATAGAAACCATATGCATAGCAGTACAAACTAAAACAACCACACTTGGTAACACTTGAACAGAAGCTAGCTTGAAGCACTTGAACATAGAAGATCTCCTGAACTTGTCTTCACAAAGCTTCATACTTATTACAGAACATAACCAGAATACCAAGTCTTCAAAAAAAACACTACAACACAGAATGAACCAACACACTACTACTACTCCCCCTTTTTAGCACAAATTTGGCAAAGGTGGAAAGAATGTAAGCACAGCCAAATAAAAGTCAACTAGTACGCAGACTAGGACATACACTAATCATCAGAAGAAGAGGAGTTTTCTGCAGATCCTTTATGCTCAGCATCAGCTGCATGCTCACCCTCTTGACCAGCTTCCCCCTTGAGAGTTTGGATGAGAGCATCCACCTTTAGTTTCCTAGCAGCAGCAATCCTGATGGTCTCTTGAAGTTCCTTGGAAATGGCCTCAAGTTCAGCAATGACACTGTGAGTTCCTGAGGCAGACATAGAGGCAGGAACAGATGTCCTGCTGGATGGCAGATCAATGTCCAGGACATGAGGGTCCAGGAACAACCGTTGGTCCAAAGTGATGGGAGGGCCTTTGGGCACAGGAACATCATCAACAGTGAGGATATTAGGATGCTGTTTCAGAATGATAGCAGTCAGTAAAGAAGGAAAAGAGATGGGGAGTTTCACAGCACATGTTTCTGCATGCTTCAAGGTTTGGGAAAACACAAAGTTGCCAAAGTCATAAGCAATTTCAGTCCCAATGCGATAGATAAGCTTGGCAAGCATAGCAGAAACAACAGAAGTATGGTTAGAGGGAACCCAATTCACTACTCCAATCCTATTCAAAATAGCATACTTCACACTCAGAACCCCAGTTGACAGAAGCTTCTTAGCAGGCCACTTCTTTACTCTTCCAGCAGTCAATTCCTCAGCAACTGTATCCAGAGAAAGTTCTTCTTCAACAAATTCAACCACACTTCTTTCAAGAGTTTGGTTGATGATAGCAGGAGAGAAATTCACACACTTGCCCCTGACAAACACTTTCCTGAATTCAGGACTGGTAGAATTATTAACATCTTCAGAGAGATTGACAATCAACTCCTTCACAAGCTTGTCATAGCATTTTCCTATGTTCATCACAGTCTTCCTCAACCCTGCTTTTGCAATCAAGGCAATGATCTCTTTGCAGGCTAACACATCAGAATCAATCTCCCTCTCTTTGGCAACACGCCTTTGATAGACATATTTCCATTTGAAGGCATTTTCTGGAGCATGAATAGACACATTATCTAGAGGAACATTAGGAACATCTGAGGGAATACGCTTACCAGAGAACATTTTCTTCTCAGAGGCAGTGATGTCCTGGACATCGCCTTCAACATCTGATTCAGTCTCCAAATCAATTCTGGAAACTTTCTGCTTTTTCCCAGTAGTCTTCTTGGCTTTCTTCCCAGATGATTCCACAGCTTTCTGCTTGCCTTTCCTTGACACATCGGTTGCCCTTGATTTTGAAGACCCAGTAGTGATCTTGGTTTTCTTCTTCTGAACAACATGGGTTTCTTCAACAGATGCTCTTCTTTGTTTAAGCATTCTGGCAGCAACACTCGCCAGAGGCACATCCTCTGAATCTTCATCATCAGAGTCATCATGAACAATGGGAGGGGTCTTCATCGACTCCACTGACAGAACATCCGTTGAGTTTGCAGCCTTGGAATCAGAACTCTTGGATGAAGAGGAAGAATCCTTTGAGAGTGAAACTTCCTTGGCAGGCTTATCAGACAATGTCGCGACATCGTCTTCATCATTTGCAGAGACAGAAGTGTTGGAAACATCCTCAGGCACAGGGGCTTCTGGGTTTTGCATTGGGGTTGCACGAGACTTTTAGTGCTTCTTGGAAGGAGTTCTTGAGTTCTTCTTGGATTGAGTGGAAGAACTTGTGTGCAAATCCATAACCCTAGCACCACCAGCAGTTCTCTCTATCTTTCCTTTCACAGACTCTTTCTTGCTTGAAGACATGATGAACTGGTAAAGCAAAAGGACAAATACAAGAAATTGAGAGAAATGTAAGTGATGAGAACCAGAGATTGTTAGAGCAAGATTGGCAACTTGTGGTGAGATTGTGATGAAGCCATTGGTGATGATTATATAGCAGTTGAGTGAGAAGGAAGCAATGATGTCACAACGGCAGTTAATGGTAGTTACGAGGAAACTAGCCGTTAGACAGAAAAGGGGCTTTAATTGCTATGCTTCTTCGAAGAGGCAAATCCCAAGATTTCCTCTTAATTTGTCAAATGTAGCAGCATCTAAGGGTTTGGTAAAGATGTCAGCCAATTGTCTCTCTGTGGGGACATGTTCCAAAGTAACAATTTTATCCTCCACTAATTCCCTGATGAAGTGATGTCTGATATCTATGTGTTTGGTTCTGCTATGTTGAATAGGGTTCTTGGCAATATTGATAGCACTCAAATTGTCACAGTACAATGTCATGACATCTTGCTCAACTTCATATTCCTTGAGCATCTGCTTCATCCAAATAAGTTGAGTACAACTGCTTCCAGCAGCTATATATTCAGCTTCAGCTGTGGATAAAGACACGCAGTTTTGCTTCTTGCTAAACCAAGAGATTAAGTTGTTTCCAAAGAAGAAACACCCTCCAGATGTACTCTTTCTATCATCAGCACTCCCTGCCCAATCTGCATCACAATACCCTACAAGAGAAGAGTTAGTATCATTTGTATAAAGAATCCCATAGTCACAAGTACCATTTATGTACTTAATGATTCTTTTCACTTGTAAGAGATGACTGGTCTTTGGAGCAGCTTGATATCTTGCACAAGCACCAACAGCAAAGGTAATGTCAGGTCTGCTAGCAGTGAGGTAGAACAAACTTCCAATCATGCTTCTATATAAGCTTTGATCAACATCCTCTCCCTGATTGTCTTTAGACAGCTTGATATGTGTAGCAGCAGGAGTCCTTTTATGTCCAGATTTTTCAAGTCCAAACTTCTTGACAATGCCCCTAGCATACTTACTCTGGGAAATAAACATGGAGTCTTCCATTTGTTTGATCTGAAGTCCCAGAAAGTAGTTCAATTCACCAACTAAGCTCATCTCAAACTCTGACTTTATTTGTTGGACAAAATATTCCACCATCGTGTTCGACATCCCACCAAACACAATATCATCAACATATATCTGTGCAATCATGAGTTTTCCTCTTTCATTTTTCACAAATAATGTCTTGTCTATTCCTCCCTTGCAATAACCATTGCTCACCAGAAACTCTGTAAGACGTTCATACCAAGCTCTAGGAGCCTGTTTTAATCCATACAAGGCTTTCTTGAGTTTGTAGACATGTTCAGGATGATGTGGATATGTGAATCCCTTTGGCTGTTCAACATAAACTTCCTCATTCAGATAACCATTTAGAAAGGCACTTTTGACATCCATTTGGAATAATATGAACTTCAAAAGACAGGCAACACCAAGCAAAAGTCTTATGGATTCCAACCTAGCCACTGGAGCAAAGGTTTCATCAAAGTCTACTCCTTCAATCTGAGTGTATCCTTGAGCCACCAGTCTTGCTTTGTTTCTAGTTACTACACCATTCTCATCTGACTTGTTCTTGAAAATTCACTTGGTTCCTATGATGTTTACTCCCTCAGGCCTAGGAATGAGATCCCATACTTCATTTCTTCTGAATTGATCAAGTTCTTCTTGCATAGCATTTATCCAGTATTCATCTGTCAGAGCCTCCTTGACATTCTTGGGTTCTAACTTGGATATAAAACATTCATGAGCAATGTAGCTTCTAGCCCTGGTAGTAACTCCTTCTTTGAGGTCACCAATAATATTCTCTTGAGGATGATTCTTTTGAATTCTGATCGATGGAGCTTTATTTGCAGAGGTCATCTGGTGATCTTGCTCATCAAAACTGGTTTCTAATTCAATGTCGAGGTCAATAGTTGGGACATCGGCTGTGACATGTGGACCATCATCATCTTCAGTTGCACCAGTGTCTTCTCTTTCATTTGGTTGATCATCAATAGAGACATTTACAGATTCCATCATTACCTTTGTTCGAGAATTGTACACTCTGTAAGCTTTGCTGTTTGTAGAGTATCCCATGAAAATTCCTTCATCACTCTTAGGATCTAGCTTTCTTCTTTGTTCACGATCAGCCAGAATATAACATTTACTCCCAAAGATATGAAAGTGTTTCACAGTTGTCTTCCTTCCTTTCCAGAGTTCATATAGAGTGACTGTGGTTCCAGCTCTAATGGTTACTCTATTGTGAAGGTAACAGGCTGTGTTCATGGCTTCTGCCTAGAACTTGTTGGAAATCTTCCTTGCATGAAGCATAACCCTGGTGGATTCTTGAAGAGTCCTGTTTTTCCTTTCAACAATTCCATTCTGCTGAGGTGTAATTGGAGCTGAGAATTCATGGCTTATTCCTTCTGAATCACAGAAGTCAGAGAATTTGGAGTTCTCAAACTCTCTTCCATGATCACTTCTGATTCTTACTATAGAGTAATTCTTCTCAGTTTGAAGTTTCAGACATAGCCTTCTGAATATGTCAAAGGTTTCTGATTTTTCCTTCATGAAGTCAATCCAAGTGAACCTGGAATAATCATCAACACAGACATAAACATATTTCTTACCTCCTAGACTTTCTACCTGCATGGGTCCCATCAAGTCCAGGTGAAGAAGTTCAAGGACTTTTGTTGTAGTTGGATGCTGAAGCTTTGCATGAGATGTTTTGGTCAGCTTTCCAATCTTGCATTCTCCACATATCTTTTCTTCATCTATTTTCAGTTTTGGTAGCCCTCGTACATCATCTTTAGAGATAACTTTCTGCATACTCTTGAGATTGATGTGACCTAAACGTTGGTGCCATAGATTCAACTCATCCACCTTTGATATCAAACATCTAGACACTTGGGCTTTCTTTTGTGGAATCCACATGTAGCAATTGTCTTTGGACCGGACACCTCTCATCACAATCTCTTGATCACTAGTGGTAACCATGCATTCAGTCTTGCTAAACTTCACATCCAGATCTTGATCACACAACTGACTTATACTGATTAGATTTGCTGCCAACCCCTTGACAAGAAGAACGTTGTTCAGATTAGGAGATCCAGAGTTTACCAATTTCCCAATGCCTTTGATTTTTCCTTTAGCACCATCTCCAAAGGTGACTGATTTACTGGAGTATTCCTTGAGATTTTCCAGATACTCCTTATTCCCAGTCATGTGTTTTGAGCAGCCACTATCAAAATACCAGTCTTCACTTGATGAGACTCTAAAAGATGTGTGTGCTATAAGACATGAAACTTCTCCTTTGGGTACCCAAGCTTTCTTAGATGTCTTGAGAACCTTCTGGATCTGAGGATATCCGTATAGCTTGAAGTAGTAGGGCTTAATGTGACCAAACCTACCACAATAATGACATCTCCATTGAATTTGAGCAGTAGCCTTCTGAGTAGTAGGATGTTGAGGCATATGTTGTGACATCGGGCTTGACCTCTGATAGTTCTCTGGGTTTTTAAACTCAGAATTTTCCTTAGCTCTTACAAACTTCCTTGATGCTTTCTGATTTCCTCTATTCTCAGACTGGTAACTGAAACCAATGCCTTTAACACTCTTTCCTTGCTTGCTTGTTTCTTCCAGAATCTCTTCAAGCATATTAGATCCACTGTTCAGCATACGCACTGACTTGTAGGTATTTTCCAGTTTGGCTGTCAATGTAGCTACTTTCTCTTGAAGATCAACTATAGTTAACAGAAGCTTGGCTTTTTCAACAGTTTCAAGATCCTTTAATTTTGAGTTCCATTTATCCAAGTCATCTTGCAGTTTATCAATGGTCTCCCTCAGGTTTTCATTTTCAGTCTTAACTTGTTTCATCTCATCTTCTTGCTCCTTCAGATGTTTGCAAGTTTCCTTCCATTTAACATGTAAGAGTTTGTAAGTCTCTTCCAAATCCTCAAATGTCATTTCATCACCACTGGAATCTGAGTCATTGACAGCCCCTGAGAAGGCATTAACCTTGTTGGCAGATAACTCTTCCTCATCCTCAGTATCTTCATCTGACCATGTCACTACCATGCCTTTCTTTTGTTTCTTCAAGTAGGTTGCACACTCAGATCTAATGTGACCATAACCCTCACATTCATGACACTGAACACCCTTGTTTAGGCCTGATTTGTCCTCTTCTTTGACCTTTCGCTGGGAATTGTAGGATTTAGAGTTGTCTGACTTAATGTCCTGGACATTTGGCCTAGTCCTTCTGTCTATCTTCCTTAGAGCTCTGTTGAATTTTCTAGCAAGAAGTGCCAGAGCTTCAGATAGATTCTCACTTTCACTATCAGCATCATCTCCTTCAGTGGTGTTGGATACAAAAGCAATGCTTTTGGTCTTCTTTTCAGGTTTTTCACCCTAGGCCTGTCCAGAAGTTTTTGAACCGACCGAACCCGACCGGCCCCCTACAAAAAAAGGCCTCCTCGGTTCGGGCGGGTCAGGTGGCGGGTTGAGGATGGAAAAAAACCGGCTCCGGTTGGTTTGGTTCGGTCGGTTACGGTTTGGAGCCCAGTCCGACCGAACCGACCGAACCCAATATAAAAAAAAAATTTTCAGCCGGCTCAAGCCCAAACCTCAAAGCCCCAAACCCAAACCCTATTAACCTGGCTCGGCTCCTCTCTCTTTCACTCCTCACTTCTTCTTCTTCTTCTTCCCTAATCCCTAGTTCTCGCCGCCGCCACCACCCTTCTCATCTTCTTCTTCTTCTCTCCAAACCCTAGCTTCTCGCTGCCACCACCCTTCTCCAGTAGTCCAGTTCCCCTCATCCTTTGCTCCGCTCTCAAACTTCTCCTCAATCCTCATGACCTCATCCTCTGCAGTCTGCACCGCCACCACCCTTTTTCCTTATCCTCATCCTCTACGTCGCCATCCACTGCGCCGCCACCACGCTTCTCCTCATCCTCCCGCCACCACCCTTCTCCTCCTCCTTTTCGCCGCCACTTCGACATCTCCATCACCCATATCAGAATCTCCTCAGTCCTCACACATCTCAAAAGTCAAACCCTAGCCACTCCACTCCACCACCACAGTGCATGGCTTTTTCCTTCACACATCTCAAACCTCCATGCTTCTCTGATTCGAAAGAGTTTGCTCATCTTCATTGCCATCGATTCTGATGTGAAATCGCAAGGATGAAGTGAACATTCTCTTTCGCATGAGAAAAGCAATGGAAAAAACTTGTTCTTGACTTCATGGTAAGTTGGTAATGGTATCTCCAGATCTGATCTGACATAGTATGTTGTTCTTGGTTAATTTGTTTGATGAAAATGAATGAAATTACTCAAGTTAGGGTTCCATGCTCTTCATCTTTCTGTTCTGATGTTCTCTGCAAACCCGGTGGAACCCGCCCGACCCGCCCGTTACCTGACCAACCCGAAACCGACACAAACCGATACAACCCACGGTCGGTTATGGGCCCAGTTTTGTCTCATGCGGGTTCGGTCGGTGGAGCTTTTTGGGCCTGAATCCGACCGAACCCGACCGGTGGACAGGCACCCAACTTTAACTCATAAGTCTGCAGAGAACCAATCAGCTCATCCACTTTCAAACTGCTGATATCTTGAGCTTCTTCAATAGCAGTGACCTTCATTGCAAACTTGCTGGTTACAGACCTCAAGATTTTCCTCACAAGCTTTTCATCTGACATAGGTTCTCCCAGAGCAAATGAAGCATTTGACAGATCACGCACACGCATGTGTTATTCAGAAATTGTCTCATCTTCTGTCATTGTCAAGTTCTCAAAACGAGTAGTAAGCATCTGGAGTCTAGACATCCTCACCCTGGTTGTACCTTCATGTGCTGTTTTCAAAATCTCCCAAGCATCTTTGGCTACAGTGCAAGTATTAATCAATCTAAACATGTTTTTGTCCACAGCATTGAAGATAACATTCATTGCTTTTGAGTTTGCCAGAGAAGCTTCTTCTTCAGCACTTGTCCATTCATCCTCAGGTTTTTCTTCAGGAGTAGATGTACTTCCTTCTGCTTGAGCTTTGACAGGATGCTTCCAGCCTTTGACAACAGCCTTCCAAGTTTTGATATCAATAGACTTGAGAAAGGCTAACATTCGAACCTTCCAGTAATCATAATTGGAGCCATCCAGGATTGGTGGCCTGTTGATCGATCCTCCCTCCTTATTGTCCATGAGATCAAGAAAATATCTCCCTGGAGCTCACCCACACAGAACAGGGGTGCCTGCTCTGATACCAATTGTAATTCTAGATCCCTTAGAACAAATGTCTTGCACGATGCTGGGACAATCGATTAGAACATCATACGACTGAAAAGCATGAACACAAAAAACAAACAACTAAAAGAAACAAGACACAGAAAGTTGTTAACCCAGTTCGGTGAAACTACACCTACGTCTGGTTAGCTTTCGCCCAATGAAAAGGAATTCCACTATCTCAAGAACTAGGTATTACAGACACACATGAACACATCAAGTTCATTGTTCTTAACCTAATCTACCCAGTGGTATTCTACTTAGAACCACAGCCTAAGTATGAGAGCCCCTCTCACTTTTCCTCAATCACTGCCACAGTGATTGGTAATAACAATAACACAAGGTTTGTTTGACACTCAAACACAACACAGAACTCAGTCTCACTTTATAGAATTAGTGAGCAAGACTAGTTCACAACTAACAAAGACAAAGAACAACTTACACTCTTAAGAACACTTGATCTTCAAGGTAATTCTCTCGATAACTTCAAGCTTCAGGTCTTTGTCTATATATACTTCAGCAGAGGCGGCTAGGGTTTATTTGGGCTGAAGAACACTTTGATCCAACTCATATCAGTAGAGAATCTTCCAAGATCTGATATGAGTGATCAACAAATAAAATAGAAACAAATCTTTTTAATCACATATTTGCTCCAACAAAAACAACCCGCAACTGGCTCCCAACAATCAGTTACTTGACCTTCAAGTAAGCACAAAACATGCCATAAAGCATAACCATAAGGGACCCACTTGCATGCCAGCAGGGGCGGATGTCCTGGCCTTCACCAAGGCAGATGTCACAACATCGGCTAGGACATCAGGTTGTTTTTAACAAAATTGATGACAACAAAGAAACAACAGTTTGCATAGGGTGGAGGGGAGATGAGGGTTTGTTATTCTGATTTGGGGTTTGCATATGGGTCATGGGGTTGGGATGGAGAAGAGAAAGAAGAAGAAGGTTGGGTTCTGGGTTTGCTGAAGATGAAAGCGTGAGGGAGGAGATGAAGAAAAAAAAAATAAGAAAAGAGTGAGGGAGACTGGAAGCGTAAGGGACAGAGGGAGGTTGAGGGTTTTTTTTCTTATGTTTTATTATTTGTTTTTCTTGTTATGTTGTATTATTTGCTTTATTATATGTTTTATTATTTGTTGTAAATTAAATTAAATTTCTAAGTTAAATATGTGGATGCTTTGTTGGACCACATCACCCACTTTTGTCACATTTTAGACGGATGGACTAAAACTGTTGACGGCACAAATATGAGGGATGCAAATTGCTCATTTTAAAATAATGGGACCAAAATTGCACAATCATGATAGATCAAGGATGAAAAAGTAGAATTAAGCCTAATATAAATCAAATTAGATTTTATGTTTGATTCTATGCAAATGAGTATAAGTGGATGCTTAAATATAATCAAGGATGACATTAAACTGCACTTCTATACTAAATTATCAACAAATGATTTATTTAGACAAGCGGTGATTTTTTTGATGCAATAAGGAAAGAAAACAAAATTAACTCGCAAGTGTCAAAAACTTAAATAGTCAACAAAAGAATTAGGAGAAATGCTTAAATGAGCCTCCTAATGAATGTCAAACCCAGTCGCAGAAGATCATCCAAGCTTAGTTAATAAATCAATCGTTGCCACAAAGTTTCCCTCCCTAATAGTATATAGAAGAACAACAGTGCAAGACCGTTGAAGCAACAGTTGAACAACACTAAGAATATTAGTATAAATGTGAAAATGATTGCACTCTTGTTGAATGAGATTAAGAGCTTACAAAGAAGGCGAGACTAAAAGGATGTGACGTTTTTTTTTGATAGGCAAATGTTAGTTGTTAGTAATGTTAGTAAATTAGTGTTCCTCAGGGTTCAAACCCTGGACTCTTCACCCATCATCCCACCCAACCTGTGACGGTAGTCCATATCTGAATAAACACGAAGACCACGCAAGATAGTTAGAAGCTCAACCTACAATACATTAGAGAAGCCAAAGAAAAACGAAAAGCCAGGAATCCTTCTTCCACAATCTAAAAGGGTTAAAGATCATAGGGACACAAAAAAGGTGGGTTGAATTGTGTCCTTGTAATTCGATCACGATTGACTAGTTTCTAATGGACTACATGATATAAGGCTTCGGTAACTTATCTTTATCTTGCCTCTTCATGCATTATTGAGTATACTTAAGTATGAGAATATGTATATGTGTATATATATGGATTTGCCACCAATTTTTAAGGGAAATCAGAACTCTCAAAATAAATAGAAAATTGGTTTGCTGAAAAGTCTAACACACACAATTAACTCACATTGGGGCAATATGCCCATTACTAACACACATGAACATAACCAGTAACACGTGGAGACAAGGGCAAAGAGCAACACATAGAAAAGAGTGGGAAATAAAGGAAAGGGAGAGACAGAGTTTGAACTGTGAAAACAGAGGAGACTCAGGAGGCTTACAAAAAAAAAGAGGATACTCAGGAGAGGAACGGTGGCACAGCGATTCTGATGGTGGTTTGGTCACGGTGTCGTGAGTGGAGGCTGACTCTATGGGCTATGGATTTGCGACATGGTTTGTGGCTACATGGGAGGAGTGGCTGGATTAGGAAGGTTCAGTGGAGGCTATGGAGGTTCGAAGGTGAAGAGAAGCAAAAAGACACGTGAAGTGACATGTCTTCACAGTAATGTTGTTTATATAAGCCTTCAGAGTAATGTTTGTCTAAGTTTTCTTCCAAATGAAAGTTCAGTCAATGACTCAATTGAAAATATCATGCTTCTTTACAATTTTCTGAATCACCATATTTTGGGGCATCAACCTAAAATTTTACCAAGACCTAAGATTAGGTCGAAGGTAAAATAGGTCAAGGCCATGAGATGGGATTTTTGGGTTCAAATCAACAAATTTGCCAAGTTTTTAGATTAGGTAGAAGCTCCAGGTCGAAGGTCGGAGTCTTATTGTTCTAGAACTTAGTGAAAATCACAAACATCCAGTGAAAACTGAGCAAATTCCTAGTCATAGAAATGTTAGCCTAACATTTATGCTAGTATTCTTAGTGTTATTCAAGTGTTACTTAAGCGGTCTTGGACTGTTGTTCTTCAACATACTATGTGTGAGGAAAACTCAGAGGCTACGATTGATTTCTTAGCTAAGCTTGAACTCTATTCTACGGTTGGTTTTAACATTCATCGGGAGACTCTTGTAAGAATTTCACCTTTCTTTTGCTGATTATTCAGGTTTTTTCTTTTCTTTATTGTACAATAAAAATACTTACTCGTCTAAGAAAATCACTTGTTGTATAGAAGTGCAGTTTTATGCCATATATGACTATTTTTTTAAGCATCCATTTATACTAATTAATGTAGAAACAAACATAAAATCTCATTTGATTTATATGAAAGTTCATCATTTTTTGACACAAGACAAATACACACATTAAAGGATACAAAGACAAAAAAAAAATGATGAAGACATTCAAGTTGAGATTCAAATTTAATTCTCAAACTCACTTTGAAAATATTTGATATGAAAATCGCATTAATAATTCATAATCTACTAAAAAACATTAAAATACTCAAAAAAAAACCACAAGTTGGAAACATTGAAACAAAAGTTAAAAAGTTAAAGAGATTGATCTTAACACCCTCATCGATATGTGTTAGTAACCATCAAGGTGATTGGAGTGGTTCCACTTCATGACATTCACATGACCACAGGTTGGAGGTTTAGGAGGGAGCTGAGAATTATGCGGGTTTGAACTGCCACCAACAATAACATAAGTAGACATTCCGAAATAAACAAGCGCATTATTGTTTCCGCCCCTATGCTAATGGAGCCATTTGAATGGTGATTGATGACAGTAGAAGAATGCTCACCTACTTCATCATCCTGAATATGTCGATCAATATATGGTGCCTTGTGGGATTCAAGATTCTTGAATACTGCGGCCGAGACCACAACAACACTTGAAGCTATGAGTTTCCCTACAGCAATCCCACCAAAAGAGACACCTTGAGACTCAGAGAAGTAAATCCTGAAGTTATTCCAATAGGGAGGGTTACTAATGGTTGTGGAGGAGTAAAGGAAATTGGAATACATGTAGGTGCCATTGAGAGAAATTATTGTATAGACTCCACAATAAGGAAAAACAAGCCCATTGCGGGTTAGAGGATGGAGAATATGAATGTCAGACACACTGCCGGAAGCACCACGGGAAATGATGTTGACTTGGAGGCTACATGTAAAGTTGAAGATTATTGCAATAACATCTTTTCCATAAGGGATTTCAATGGTAATGGGCTTAAGGTGGTTGTTAGACTCTTCATCGTTGGCCTTCCAAAACATACCACAACAAACGTTACATTGATTCCTACACCACTCTCCCAACCACCAGGACCTCTAAGTACACCACTTTGACCAACGAAGACCGAAATAACACCCAACTAACCTTTAAGAGACCAAGGGGAAGACCTCCGGGTTTTAACAAACTCTTTAACTTAAACCGAAAACCACAAACAATCCCCGGCAACGGCGCCAAAAACTTGTTGGTCAATTCGCAAGTGTACGAATACCTCCGGGTTTTAAAATATCGAACCACAGGGATTGTGAGTGAGAATTGTTGATTTAAGCCTAAAGTTTGCAAGTTTCTAAAGCGATAAAATTCAGAAATTGGTTTTGGTTGTTTGTGAAAAAGAGCAATGTTGAAAATGTTGTAAATAACAATTGATAGAAAATTGCCTTGGGTTGTTGATCATCTAATCCACTTTAGTCCACCTATCCTATGCATGTGACATCTTGATTTCTCTCTTGTTGCTTTAGCCTATGTACTTACTAGTTGATTCCTCACAAAAGTAATTCTCTCAAACTGAAAGTTAAGCCTAATTCATTGTGTACTTAAACATTCATAAGAGGTTTATAAGCATGTATATTCAGGCCAACAAAACCCTCCCCTCACTCTATGCCTAGAAGCAAGTATAGAAGGATCTATTTCAATTCATGTCCCTAAATCATAACAAACTTCCATTTGATTATAATCTAGCCTATAACAAAGGTGTACCAAAGCTAAACATGCATAAAGGAAATGAAATACAAGATTAAATCAAGAACTCATGCATAGAGATAGGATTTAACAAACTAAAACTTCATAGAATCTCTTAACCCAAAGCAAAAAAGGAAACTAGCCACTCATGGCTAGTGAATTCATACAGAAAATGTAATGGAAACCTAAGAAAAATACAAGTGGAAGCCTCCCTTGGCCCCAAAGTTCTCCTCAGCTCTCAAACTTGATCAAAAAATGAGTAAAAATGTCTAACTCCCCAAAGAAATTGGCCTAAGCCTTATTTATACACAAAAGATACGAGACTGGGCGCTCAGGCGCCAATTCGGAGCGCCTGAGCGCCAATTACATGCCCAAAACATGCTCTCTGGAGCTAATTGGCGCTTAGGCGCCAATTCCCAGCGCCTAGGCGCTCAAGCTCGCTTGGAAAAGACTCTTTGGCTACTGTAACTCCTCTTTCAATCCTCTTTAAGCCCTCTTTAAGTCCTCCTTCAATTCCATGCTTCTTGGCTTTCTTTCTCGTTCAGTTTCTGCTCTCCAAACCTAACCAACAAGTCAAGGAAGATTCTAGAAGCTCCAAGAGCTCATTAGCACAAGAGGTCCTTCATTACTCACAACAAAACCATGCAAGTCCTAAACTTTCTTAAAATGCAAGAAAAGTCCCTATAAAACTACAAAATTACCAAAACAAAGTAAAGACTCAAGAAAAGATAAAAATGCATGATAATGCATGAAACACTACATGAGACTCAACAAAAAGACTTAAAACAAAGAAAGAAATGACCCTAAAAACACTACTAAAATAGGGTCATCACGCCACTATACTCAACGACAGCTCACCCTCGAGCGTAAATAACACTCGCTTGCCCTCAAGCGCAAGAAATGCTCCCAAACAAGTGCTCTCAACAAGGAATACTACATGAAAAACAGGGGGACAAAGTAATCACAGCTAGTTCCAAGAGAAGGACCCGACAACCTACTTCATGCATCTTTTGAAAAGAGAAGAGCGTGGAGTCCATTCATGGGAAGCATATAGAACTAAAAATCCTAGGATGAGATGGTGATTTAGTGCACTGAGCACACAAGCAAGTTCATAGGTCCTGAATGTCATTCACTCAGTAGAAACAAAGATCAAACATGCAAATATTCAAAGAGACTTTCAAAAGGGTTGAAACATTGGCTAGGTAAAGCATGGTGGTGGTTAGTCCCTAAGGAAAAACTAGGCTTTCAAGCACATTGAGTGTGGTCCTCTTCTAATAACCCCAAAGCTTTTCACAACAAACATTTTTTCACAAGTCTCTTGCACCCCTTTTTCAAACTTTTTTTTTCTTCTTTTTCCAACTCCAATTTTTGTTTAGGAGTTCTTTTCTCTTTTTTTTATAACTTTTAATTTGGGGCAAGAGACTATTTCCCAACTTTTTCAGCTCCATTCAAATGAAACAAGGACGAACACTCCCCAATATCCCAACCAAACATCCGTCCCAATCTTTTGGCTACAAAAAAATTCTCCAATTAAGCTCAAATGGGACAACTAAGGGTAATGTTCAACCACCAAATTCAGAATCTCAAGAAATCCTACAAGTCTAAAAAATAAAGCAAGAATCACAAAGCATGCTATGAGTGAAATTAACGCAGAACCAAGATTTGCAAGTGAGTCAGGATCCTCCAGGGAATTTTTATGGTGTAGGGTCAAAGATAGACCCTTAATGGACTCACCTCGACTCCTTTCTCAAGAAACACTCAGAAGACCGAAGTCTCCTCCTCTCTTCCCCAAACTTGCAATCACTCATCCCAAAAAACCACAACAAGTATTCACAAAAGCATTTTCAAAAACAGCACAAGTAGGGAACCAAAACTATAGCTAAAAGCATGTGAGTATAGGGAAGTAAAAGACCCAAGAAAAATAAAACTAACTAAACAATGCATGATAAAAAGAAAAACAAAATCTACAAATTGAAAAATATGCTAAAGATGCATGACCTAAACTAAGAGTAGGAATACCTCAACATAGACACTCCATGGGGTCATGGTCACCCCTTCCATCACCATAATCCGGATGAACTCCGGCGTCATGCATCAAGCTCAAATCGATCATCCCCTGCTCCAAGGTATTGAAATCCATGGGGCCATTGTACCTGGGGTCTGATGTGCTACCTCCCCTCCAATGGAGATCAAGATCCCTGTGTAGGCGATCTTGCCTCAAAAACATCCGCCCGAAAGCGGCCTCCATCCAAGCTGGAGAAGGGTCAGCACGTGGTGGAGTAACCAACTCATTCACCACTTCAACATTTTCTTCTTCCTCCTCTTCTTCTTCTTCTTCATCTTCCTCTCCTGTTGGCTCCTCAGGATCCTTTTCCTCTTCCTCCTCTTGAGGCATTCTTGCCGTCCATTCTTGATAAAGCTGAGTGATCCTCTCCTTACTGAGTATAGGTGCAACTGGCAACCTCTTCTCAATAACATGGACTGGCCTCCTAGCTCTGTCCCTCACTGCATGAATCAAAGAGCAAATCAAGTGAGGGAAGATGGGCCGATGCTTGTCTTTACTCCCGTTGTAGAGGGAATAAATCCGACCAGCAATGATAGTGGCCACGTCCATAGGATGGCCTCTCACAATGCAGTAGATGGTAACCATTGTAACCTCTCTAACTTCTGATTTGTTAGAGCTAGGAATGAGGGAATCCTGCAAAAATTCAGCCCAAACTCTAGCCAGCGGTGTCATATCCTTCCTCCGCACAAAAATGATCTCATCATCAACTGCTTCCCAGTCCCGCCCAGGCATAACAATCACTGCCTTCATGTCCTCTAAGATCTCCGGTGACTTCTCCTTTAAAAGCTCATGATAGGTGGCCTTCTCGGGGAAGAACTCCTTCTCTTGGTCCTCCGTGAGGAGACCAAGATGCCTGCGAATGACTACTGGATTGTAATCAATCACATCTCCCCTGAACCAAGATGAATTCACCGGTGGCCTGGACCTGTCCTCTTGGTTGTCACAGTAGGTGTTCGCGTAGAACTCCCTAACCATGACCTCACAAGCAAACAGAATGGGGTTGACCCAATTCTTCCACCTCCTAATCTCCATGGCTTCTTGCATGCCCAAGATGTCTCTCCTTCCCTCCCGATAAAGAACTCCCCGCTCCTTCACACACTCCTTGTGTGCTAGGTGAGATCGGTAAAACTCCTCCTTAATCGCTGATAGGAAGCGGGAGCGATCAAAGCTCCGGGAGGTGGAGGAAGAAGCTGCAGCTCTTGCGTTGGTTCTTGCTCTTTTTACAGGCATCTGCAAAATTGTTAGCACATACACAAGCCACAAACGTTAGAGATGTTAGTTCAATAATAAAAAGAAATGAAAGAAGAAACTTTGTACAAAAATAAAAATTACACTTCCTAAGAGCACCCAACAAGCCTCTTAGTGACTTTGGCAAAGAAGAAAAGATCACCACTAAAGCACTTGCCAAAAATCAACTAAGAGAACCCATTGAGGCATTCTAACAAACACCTTGTAAGCAACAACTAAACCACAAAATCCTAACTACCCATTCCTCACAAATTCACAACCCCTTTCTAAATAAGCACAAAATCAACCCACTATGAACATAAACAACCCACACCCAACTTGCATAAACAACAAATCACTCACCCAAACCCCAATGAAGCATGCATTGCAAAACCCATGAACTATGATGAAGAGAAATGGAAGATGGAACTTACCTTGACTTGAGAGTGAGTGGGTGCAAGTGGAATGAGCTTGATGCAATGCAAAACTTGGAAGCAATTGGAAGAGTCAAAGTGTGTGCAAGTGAGAAATGAGAGGTAGAAATGGGGTATGGAGAGAGTGTGGTGCGTTTTTATGAGAGAAATGAGAGTTAAGAGTGGGAAAATGAAAGGTTGGGGTTTTAAAACCCAAAATGTGGGCAAACACACGTACAGGGGCGCTCGAGCGCTCAAGCCAGTTCCAGAGGCAGTGCCTCTGTCACTAATTGGCGCCTAGGCGCTCGTGAATTGGCGCCTAGGCGCTCTGCCCAGTTTTTTCAAATTTTTTTTTACTTTTTTTTCCTTTTTTTTTGAATTTAAACAACTACAATACTACAAAATTAAAAGATAGAAAAGAGCAAAATAAAAAGAATGGGTTGTCTCCCATTTAGCCCTAGGTTATAGTCCTAGGTGGACTCTCCTTCCGATGGTGTTAGGAAGGAAATTCCTTACCATTGATCAATTCTCCATGAGTGCAAGGTTCTTGCACAAAACCTCTGGAGTAAATCCTCCCATGAGGCAATGTCCTCTTGCTTATCAAACCAAGCCCTAGCTTCCCTTGTCAAAGAATGAGGGAAGAGTTTAATCTTTGCTTCATCACTTGAAACACCCTCAATCTTAGCAAGGGAGCTAGCTTGGGTAAACTTCACCATGTGAGCATGTAAGTTCTCGTACTTGGTCCCCCTATACTTGTTACCACGAACAAGCTTGATGAGAGCCGGATGGAACTCATCAACTTTTTCATTAGCCTTGGGGGACTCTTCCGGAACTTTCGATTTGCTTCTAATCACATCACAAACAAAATTGTTATCATGGTTAGTCTCTATCATAGGATTAAAAACAGAAAACCGTACCTTTTCCTTACCAACACAGAGAATGAGGTGACCCTTGTCAACGTCAATCTTAGCTCTACCAGTAGCTAAGAAAGGTCGACCAAGAATGAGAGGAATCTTCTCATCTTCCTCCATATCAAGCACAACAAAATCCACGGGGAACACATACTTGTCTACCCTCACCATGACATCCTCCACAATCCCGTAAGGAGTCTTGAGGGATCGATTTGCCATTTGCAAGGATAGCATGGTTGGGGTAACCTCTCCTAGGTTCAGCCTCTCAAACATGGTGAGCGGCATCAAATTGATGCTCGCTCCTAGATCACACAAGGCTTCCACATCCGCCATGCCTTCAATTTCCACCGGAATTGTGAAACTTCCGGGGTCTCTTATTTTCTTTGGCATCTTCCGCTGCAAAATGGCACTACATTCCTCCGTCATCAACACCGTCTCATCTACTCCCTTCAACCTTCTTCTCTTATGCAAAATATCCTTCATAAACTTAGCATATATAGGCATTTGTTCCAAAGCATCGGCGAAAGGAATACTAATGTGGATCTTTTTGAAAACATCAACAAATTTTGAAAACTTTTTATCTAAGCTCTTCTTAGCCAATGCTTTAGGGAACAGAACCTTGCTAGTTTCAGAAGTAAGATCAACTTCCTCTCTCACCTTAATAGGCACAACAACTTCTCCTTCCACTATCTCCTCTCTCTTTTCTCCCTCTGTATTTTTCTTCAATTCATTCATCACTCTCCCACTTCTAGTGGCTACAACAGAGGCATTTTCTTGCTTAGGATTGGGAATAGTGTCGGAAGGAAACTTACCTCGAGGTCTCTCGGCTATTTGCTTGGCCAGCTGGCCAAATTGATTCTCAAGATTCTTGATAGCGGCCTCTTGATTCTTGTAATTATTCTCCGTCCGGTTGATGATAGTTTCCACCAACCCTTCTAAGCTCTTCTTGGAACCACTACCTTCACCTTCTCCTCGCTCTTGAGGTTGTCTTGAGCTTTGGCCTTGGAATCCTTGGCTAGGAAATTGCCTTTGAAAGCCATTTCCTTGCCCACTATTACCTTGCCTCCAAGAAAAATTAGGGTGATTCCTCCATCCTGGATTGTAAGTATTTGAAAATGGGTCATTCCGAGCTTGACCCATGGCCTTCACTTCCTCCTCCGGTCTAGTCTCTGTGCATTCTTCGCTGTCATGTGGCCCTCCACAAGTCACACACTCCAATTTGGCAACTCGACCACCAATCTTGGTAGTCTTCATTTGATTTTGAATCTCATTCATTTGCTTGGAGAGTTGCTTGTTAGAGGCCATGAGATGATCATAAGCCTCAACCTCTAGGACTCCTCTTCGAGCTTGGCGTTCATTACTTGAGTTCATAGCTCTTATAGCCATTTTTTCAATCAACTCATACCCCACTTGTGGAAGTAAGGCATCGAACTCACCGTTTGAAGCCGCATCCAAGCCAAACCTTGAAGAATATTGGAGACCATCATAGAACTTTGCTACTTGTTCAGCTTGGGTAAGGTTGTGTTGAGGACACCTCCTCAAGAGCTTTTTGAACCTTTCCCAAGCTTCATAAAGATTCTCATCGGTGGATTGAGCAAAAGTCATGATGTCGTTCTTGAGCTTTCTCAATAGGGCCCTTGGAACAGACCTTGTGGTGAATTTCTCAGCCAAGTCTTCCCAAGATGTGATGCTACCTTGGGGCTGTGAATTCAACCATTCTTCAGCAGTGTCCCTCAGAGAAAAAGGGAACAAACTCAAGCGGATGGTGTCCGCTGAAACATTCTGAACTCGATAAGTGTTGCAATTGCGGATAAACCGCTCCATGTGTGCATGAGGATCTTCAAGAGCCCCTCCACCATACTGATTTTGGCTCACCAAATTAATAAATGTCGGCCTCATCTCAAAATTTCCCGTGCCATCGGGGGAAACTATGCTGCCCGGATAATCGTAGCTCATGGCAGCCGAGGTGAGGTCTCTAAGAGAACGATTGGCATTCTCCGCTTCTTGCTCTTGAAGTCTTTGAGCAATAGCCTCATTCACTCTTTCTTCAATGTGGGCTTGCAACAGTAATAGATTCAGCATGCTGCATACTCAAACTTTTAGTCCAGGAAATTACTGTACGCTCCCGAAGTTCATTCAGTTTGGTTTCCTGTAACAGAACCAATTCTGGTCTCAAATGTAAAATTGCTTTTTTCACTGCTTCCCGCTTCGTTGTTCCTCCTAACCCGCGAACGTTCCATGTCAGCCAAGGTCCTGACATATTAATTAAGGTGTGGATGATTTTGGCGAATTTGAGTTTCTAAGCCACGGAGCATCAAAGCCTCTGATCCTCGCGGTTTCAAACCCAGACGTTTGGCAAGTAACCATGTTCTCTGAGCTCTAGTTGACACTCCATCCTCCCCAGGAACCGGCTTAAGAAAATCAATTGGTAGGGGCTTCGGTTTGTTCTTACTTCCCTTTGGATGTCCCCGCTGTGAAGACTTCTTGGATGAATTGGTGTTTGGTATGATCTCTTGTGCCTGAATCACAGAATCAGCAGCTGCAGCAGGCGTAACAGGACCAAGAACAGCAAAGGAAGATGAAAGAAGAGAACGTGGAAGGGTTGATGGAGGTGAAGTCAGGCGCACTGTTGCCTCTGGACTTGCACGCTGACGGATAATTTGGTGAGAGGAGGTATGCACAAACACGTCTGTAATTCCCCTTGTCTCTGAAACTTGCAAATTTGCAACCGATGCAGCAAAATCCAAAAAGCTATTTTTCTGATTTTGTACCGTAGGCAAACACGCACTATCTTGTGGTTTATTTGTTGGTAGCTGTGGGTCCCGGTTCAAAACATTATTTGGCCAACAAATATTAGCCTTTTGATTCAAATCTTTAGCATTGAAAGAGAAACCGGTAACAGCAAATCCCCTTCCTTGATTTTGAGTATATTTATCTAATATCTGTTTTCCATTTAAACTGATATCCTCAGATTTTAAATTCTCTTGCCACACCTTAATTTCCTCAAACGTATAACCTGAGTTTATTAGATCCTCCAACTGTTCCTTTTGTTTCTCTCCAGAGTTAATTGGCTTCAAATTTTGAAAGATTTCTGTAACGTGCGTGACTTCAGCCTTCTCTGTTTGCAGGCGTTCAACACATTCGACGACCACCTTCTCCATCACCGGCGCCGCCACTTTTGCCGGCGAAACCGTTGACGCTTTCACGCACACATCCCCCAGCGCATCAGTGGAAACCGGTTCACTCCTAGTCTGCAAACCTTCCGCCTTTCCGTCCCGATATACCTCAATCTCTTCATCCAAATCAGCATCAACCTGTGATTCATCATCTCTCCCTTTCCCCCCCATGCTTTCATCATTGTTGCTCAAGTCTTCATCAGAATTGTAAGCCTTTACTGGTGTTGATGGCTTCACCTGTACAGCCCCATAATCATAAGCTGTTGGATCCTTTTCAACCAAGACAATACAGGACGTACCACTCACATCAACGGCCATGGTAAAACTGTGAAGGATTGGATGATGCGTACGAACCAAAATACGAGCAAAATCTGCTCTGTGCCTCAACAAAGTAGCAGAATCAGACTGAACATAGGTTCCCAACCTATTTCCGACGGAGGAAAAAAATGCTTCACTCCACAAGCCCAACGGTACCTGCCACAGTCGAATCCAAACAAGATGAGCCATACCAAAAGAAAGGATTGTACAGGGCCTTGTTTCATATAGTTTCTGTTCTAAGAAGAAGCTGCACTCTGTAATTGTTTCCTTCATCTCATCCTTCGTTTCAAACTCCAGTATCACCTCATCCGCTCCCAGGGGAATTAAGCGAAAGTTGAATAGCCCAATCTGACTGAATTGATCTTGTAAAATTTGCACCGGCATGGACAGTAATGTGCGTGCCCGGGCACATCTCAGAACCCAATCTTCATCTAAGGCAGTCCCAACCAGACGTAGCTGACATACTTCTGGTTTAGCAGCTTCACCTTGCGTCCCTAAATTCATTACTGATGCTGGAGATGGTTCTTTATTTTTCCCCAGCTGTTGTGCTTTTGGTCTCCACACCTTTCGTTGATTGTTTTTTCCGGGTTGGGGAGCCACTGGAGTACGCAATGGTCGCTGAATATTCGCTCTTTGGACCACCAGGTATGTGTTGTCAAGCCTCAAGCCATGGAACATGCGTATCGCTTCCCAGGCCTCAACATCTCGATGAAAACGAAGGAATCCAAAGCGGAAACGTCGATGATACTTTTTCTTCTGCTGGATGAAAACACTTCGCAGACGTCCTGCCTTTTCAAAAATTGAGCGTAATTTTTGAGCTGTCATTCTATCACCTAACCCGTCTACAAAAACTGAGAATGATTCAGTTTGAGATTTGTTCTTTTGTGACCCATTACTTCTTGATTGGTTTTTTTGTCGCTGTTGATGCACAGTAGCTGCCGGTTGGTTGGAACATGATGGCTGCCGGTTCAGTTGTTGATCAGTTTGTCTCCAAATTCCTCCATGAGCAGGAAATCTACCATCTCTTTCAGGTTGCAATCCATACTGGTTATTATCTGTACGAAGAAACCCATAACTATGGTGATATTGTTGTTGTTGCCCTCCTCGAGACCCCTTGTAAGAGTTGTGATGCCGCCGTTGAGGAAGCACCCCCCACCTTTGAGCAAAGTTAACCTCCGACTGTCTCCATGGCCGGCGCCACCGCGCCAGAGGCCTCCGGTCATAGCCTCTCTCTCTAGCCTCTCTCATCAAGAAATTCCTTCTGAAATTCAGGTTCCCTCTGATACGATTGTCCTACACGATGCTGGGACAAGAGGTTCGACAATCGCTTAACAATAAACAAAACTTAACAACAAAACAATAACACTCAGAAGTTGTTAACCCAGTTCAGTGAAAACTTTCACCTACGTCTGGAGGGTTTGCACCCAAAGAAAGGAAATCCACTATCTCAAGATTCAGGAATTACAAACACTCATGAACACCTCAGTTCATAGTTCACTTCCTAATCTACCCAGTGTATTTCTACTTAGAATCTCAACCTAAGTATGAGAGCCCCTCTCACTTTCTCTCAATCACTGCCACAGTGATTGGTAAACACAATGAACAATCAGAGTTTGAATGTAATCAAACAACACAGAACCCTTCTTTGCTTTATAGAATCAGTGAGCAAAGAGGATTCACAAATAACAAAGAACGAAGCACACTAACAAATCCTAAAACACACGATCTCTCTCTATCAGCTTCGGTCGTCTTCACGTTTTAGGTCTTCATCCTTTTATAGACTTCAGCAGCGGTAGCATGGGCTTTAGGGTTAGCACGGGCTGAAGAAACAGATTCCAATAACAGCAATTTGAAAACGCAATCTTGATAGATTCGGTTTCTTACTGCACAAGTAAAGATAGAAATCAATCTTTTAACAAAGATTGTTTCAACAAATAACAACCCAACAACTAAAACCCTTCTGAGATAGTTACTTGCTCCTCAAGTAACTCAAAACATATCTTCAACAAATCTTCAGAAGGCCCATAACAGAAACACAAGCTGAGGACTGATGTCCTAGCCTCACGAGGTCAGATGCCACGGCATCTGCTTCGACAATCAGTTGTTTTGACAAAATGCAAGGCAACATGTTCCAACAATCTCCCCCTTTGTCAAATTTTGTCTAAAACAACTCACAATCAGAGAGGATAAAAAACTAGAGAGACAATTCTCCCCCTTAGTCAGAGCTCCCCCTCAAACTGATGCATCTACACAACCAACTACCATACTTCAGAAGACATAGTCGGAACAACCACTTAGCAGCACAAACACAAAACCAAAGGTACAATCAGCCTTAGCACATGATGACACCAAAATAGATTAGCTTGAACATCATCGTATCAGAAATACTACCATCTGAGGCTGGCAGCACATACCCAGAAGTACAGCTAACAGAAATACTGCTCATCAGAAGCACCGTCAGAAATACCGCTCATCAGAAGTAACATTTCAGAAAACAAACATAGCCATCGTCTTGAACTTGTCTTCAGACCAGAGCTAACACTATCAGAACACACATAGCACAGTAGAAACAGAAGCAACTTCACCTAACTTCTGAGAACATGAACATCTGAACCAAAACAAACTTCTGGAGGGTTGTAATCTGCGAACATCTGAACAGAACCAACTTCCACTAACTTCTGAACATAAACAACTTCTGAACCACAAACTTCTGAAAATAAACAACTTCTGAACCACAAACTTCTGAAAACTCAAACATCTGAAAACACTGTTCACACACTTCTGAAACTTCAAAAACAGCTGAAAACATCTGTCACTTAAACATCTGAACAAAACACATGCATACTAACATCTGTCACTTAAACATCTAAACAAAACACATGCATATTAGCAACTACTCCCCCTTTTTAGCACAAATTTGCAAAGGGTGCACGAATACAGCAGAAACAAAACAAACTAGTCTTCAGAACTGGAGTCCTTTCCTGCACTACACTCTTCAGATCCTTCCTCCTCTTCATTACTCACATTCGGAGCAGCAGCACGGTGTTCACCATCTTGACGTTCTTCTTCCTGTAGCTTGAGTAGCAACGCATCAACTCTGAGCTTCCTGGCAGTGCTCACCCTGATTGTCTCCTGCAAGGCCTTGGAAACCTCCAGTAATTCAGCAATGATGGCCTTAGCGTCAGATTCAGTCACAGGAGGAGCAGATGTCCTGCTGGTTGGTAAGGCAATGTCTAGAACATGTGACTCCATAAACAAACGGTGATCCAAAGTGATGGGAACTCCACGAGACATAGCCACATCATCTGCCCTCAGAATCTGAGGATGTTGCGTTAAGATTATCTCAGTAAGAAGTGAAGGAAATGAAACAGGCAGCTTCACAGCACAAGTATCAGCATGCTTCAATGTCTGCTCAAACACAAAAGTTCCAAAGTCAAAAGCCATAGATTTGCCAATCCTATAGATCAATTTGGCAAGCGTTGCAGAAACACCAGAAGTATGTTGAGTAGGAACCCAATTCACAGCACCAATCCGGTTAAGAATAGCATACTTCACACTCAGATTTCCAGTAGACAACAACTTTTTGTTGGGCCACTTTTTCACATGACCGGCAGTAAGCTCCTTGGCAACATCATCCATGGACACTTCTTCATCAACAAATTCAATAGCACTCCGTCCAAGTGCTTGATTGATCACAGCAGGGGAAAACAATACACATTCAGCCCGTACATAGACTTTTCTGAACTCTGCACTATCAGGAAGTCCCACATCAACAGAGAGATTCACTAGGAACTCTCTCACAAGCTTCTCATAGCACCTTCCAACATTCTGAATAGTCTTCATCAGACCTGCTTTCTCAATAAGTGCAATAACATCTCTGCATTCAAGAACATCAGAACCAACATCCCTTTCCTTGGCCATTCTTCTCTTGCAAACAAACTTCCACTTCTGAACATTCTCTTCTAAGTGGAAGGACACTCTATCAATAGGGACAACAGGAACATTCTGAGGAACACGCTTACCAGAAAACTTCTTTTTATCAGAAGATCGAATGTCCTGAACACCGACTTCAACATCTGACTCAGAGTCTTCAACTTCAACTGGAATCTTCCTCTGCTTCTTCTCAGTGGGAGCCTTTGCTTCCTTTTGCTTCCCCTTACTCTTCACACTGGCCTGTCTGGATTTCTTTGATGGAGTAGGTGTGATCTCAGAAGAAGAAATCCTTCTTTTCTTCTTCATTCTCGCAGCAACACTATCAGCAAAAGTCTCAGTCAGAGGAACATCATCAGAAGCATCATCAGAGATGTTCTGAACAGAGGCTGGATCAGCATCCTTCGACGAGGATGAAACAGAGATATTAGGCGTGGTAGCATCGCCTGAATTTTCATGAGAAGTGGAATCCTTTCCAGGAGTTTCTTGAGCAGAACTTCCCTTAGACCCAGTTGTCTCAACATCAGCCACAACATCAGGAGGCGATTTCACTGGAGAATCTTCATCATTGATTTCTTCTTCGTCAGGAACATCCTCAAGGATAGGAACATTCGGAGCTTTGCTATTCTTGACCTGTGATTTGTAGACCTTACACGTTGGGTTTCATGATCGCATCTTCTTGGAGGCTTTCTTGGACACAGAAGACGGTTGAGAAGGATCACTCTTCAAACCCATACACTTGACTCCTTTAGCAGTTCTTTCAATCTTGGCCTTGACAGATTCCTTCTTTCCTGAACTTTGAGACATGACGAATCGAGAGGAAATACAAGCAAAGTACAGAACAATGAAACAGATTTGCAAATCTGAGATGATGAGTCTTGAAGAAGATAGATGCACAAGCGGTTGAGAGAACACAATTTGCCCGTTGGAGGTAGTTATAGGAAATGTGAACCATGAAGTAACTTTCTCTCTGCTGATGTCACAACGGCTGTTAATGATGACCAAGAATAAACTAGCCGTTGACACACTAGGGCACGCTAATTGCTATGCATCAGAAAGACAAATCCCTAGACTTCCTCTTAATTTTTCAAAAGTGATAGCATCAAGGGGTTTTGTGAAAATATCAGCCAACTGCTTGTCAGTTGTCACATGCTCCAAGTTGACAATTTTATCCTCCACCAAGTCTCTAATGAAATGATGTCTAATATCAATATGCTTGGTCCTGCTATGCTGTATGGGATTCTTGGAAATATTGATTGCACTGAGATTGTCGCAGTACAATGTCATGACATCCTGTTCAACATCATACTCTTTCAACATTTGCTTCATCCACATGAGTTGAGTACAACTACTTCCGGCTGCAATATACTCTGCTTCAGCTGTAGACAATGAGACACAATTCTGCTTCTTGCTAAACCATGAAATCAAATTATTCCCTAGGAAGAAACATCCACCAGATGTGCTCTTTCTATCATCTGCACTACCGGCCCAATCTGCATCACAGAAACCAACTAAAGAAGAATTTGTATCATGAGTATAGAGAATACCATAGTCACTCGTGCCATTGATGTACTTGATAATTCTCTTGACTTGTAGCAGATGACTAGCCTTAGGAGCTGCTTGAAATCTTGCACATACACCAACTGCAAAGGTGATATCTGGTCTGCTAGCAGTGAGATACAACAAGCTTCCAATCATGCTTCTATAGAGACTTTGATCAACATCTTCTCCTTGCTCATCTTTGGACATCTTGATGTGTGTAGCAGCAGGAGTTCTCTTGTGACCAGCCTTTTCAAGACCAAATTTCTTGACTAGGCCTTTAGCATACTTACTCTGAGATATGAACATAGAATCCTCCATTTGTTTGACTTGTAGTCCTAGAAAATAGTTCAATTAACCAACTAGGCTCATCTCAAATTCAGATTTCATTTGTCGGACGAAATGCTCCACCATTGAGTTTGACATTCCTCCAAAGACAATGTCATCCACATAAATCTGTGCTATCATGAGCTTACCTCTGTCATTCTTCACAAACAGAGTTTTATCAATTCCACCCTTGCTGTACCCATTGCTTACAAGAAATTCAGTTAACCTTTTATACCAAGCCCTAGGTGCTTGCTTCAAACCATACAAGGCCTTCCTCAACTTGTACACATGATCTGGATGATGCGGATCTGTAAATCCTTTAGGTTGTTCAACATAGACTTCTTCATTCAAATAACCATTCAGAAAAGCACTCTTCACATCCATCTGATAAAGTCTGAACTTCAAAAGACAAGCAACACCTAACAAGAGTCTTATAGATTCCAGTCTAGCTACTGGAGCAAAGGTCTCATCAAAATCAACTCCTTCTATCTGAGTATATCCTTGAGCAACAAGCCTTGCTTTATTCCTTGTGACTGTTCCAGCTTCATCTGATTTGTTCTTGAAGATCCACTTAGTGCCAATGATGTTTACTTCTTCAGGTCTAGGCACTAACTCCCACACTTCATTTCTTCTGAACTGCTCTAGCTCTTCTTGCATAGCATTTATCCAGTATTCATCAGTGAGAGCTTCATTAACATTCTTGGGTTCTATCTTAGAGATGAAACAACTGTGAGCAATTATACTTCTGGATCTGGTAGTCACCCCTCCTTGAAGATTACCAATAATGTTTTCTTGAGGATGATTCTTCTGAACCCTGATTGATGGAGCTTTGTTTGTTGTGATATCTTTGTCTTCCTTTTCATCAGCACTTGTTTCTGACTCATTGTCGAGGGCGGTTGCTGGAGCATTAGCTGGAACATCAGCACCATCATCATCTTCATTCAGAACTGCTTCTTCCTTCTTGCTTGGTTCATCATCCACAGTCACATTCACAGATTCCATCATGGTCCTTGTGCGAGAGTTAAAAACTCTATAAGCTTTGCTGTTCATAGAATACCCCATGAAAATTCCTTCATCACTTCTAGGATCAAGCTTCCTCTTAGGATCACGATATGCAAGAATATAACATTTACTTCCAAATATGTGAAAGTATTTTACAGACGGCTTTCTACCTTTCCATAGCTCATATTGTGTAGAGGATGTCCCTGCCCTGATGGTGACTCTATTATGTATGTAACAAGCAGTACTCATGGCTTCAGCCCAGAATTGGTGTGGAATCTTCTTAGCATGTAACATTACTCTAGCTGATTCCTGGAGAGTTCTATTTTTCCTTTCAACAATTCCATTCTGCTGTGGAGTGATGGGGGCAGAAAATTCATGGCTAATACCTTCAGTTCCACAGAACTCCAAGAATTTTGAATTCTCAAACTCTCTTCCATGATCACTTCTGATTCTTACAATCACACAGTCCTTCTCATTCTGAAGTCTCAAACATAAATTCTTGAATATTTCAAAAGTCTCTGATTTTTCTCTCATAAATTCAACCCATGTATACCTTGAAAAATCATCTACACAGACAAACACATACCTTTTTCCTCCCAAGCTTTCAACCTGCATGGGACCCATGAGATCCATGTGAAGCAATTCCAGAACCTTCGTCGTGGTCTGATGCTGGAGCATCTTGTGTGGCACCTTGGTTTGCTTACCAATCTGACATTCTCCACATAGCTTTCCTTCTCCCAAGCTCAAATTGGGCAATCCCCTTATTGCTTCATCAGCAATGATCTTTTGCATGCTCCTGTAGTTGAGATGTCCTAGTCTTTGATGCCATACATTCACCTCATCTTCTTTAGTTAATAAACATCTGGAAACATGAGCTTTTTCTTCTGATGTCCACATGTAACAGTTGTCCTTTGATCTGACTCCTCTCATCACAACTCTCTCATCGTCAGTGGTCACAACACATTCTATCTTATTGAACTTCACATCATACCCTTGATCACACAGTTGACTTATGCTGATTAGGTTGGAAGTTAAGCCATTTACAAGTAACACATTGTTCAAGTTAGGAGATTCTGTGCTAACAAGCTTTCCTACTCCCTTGATCTTTCCTTTAGCTCCATCTCCAAAAGTGACATAGTTGGTGGAGTGACTTCTGATATCTTGCAAGAAGCTCTTGTTTCCTGTCATGTGCTTTGAGCAGCCACTATCAAAATACCAATCTTCCTTTGATGATGCTCTGAAGGACGTGTAAGCTACCTGACATCTGACTTCACCCTTGGGCTTCCATTCCTTCCTCATCTGAACAGGTTTTTTATCGTGCATCTGAGGATAACCATATAACCTGTAATAGTAGGGCTTTATGTGACCATTCTTACCACAGTAGTGACACTTCCAAGGTACAATCTTCTCAAGCTTGAGCTGGGATTTCACATGTTGAGGTACATGTCTGGGCAATGAATCTGACAACTGATAATTTCTAGGCTTCTTGAATTCAGTTTGTTTCGCAGCAGACACAAATTTCTTTGAACCTTTCTGATTTTCTTTGTTTGCAGTTCTATAGTCAAAGCCAATTCCCTTCAAACTCCCTCCTTGCTTGCTAGTTTCCTTCAGAATTTCATCAAGCATATCAGAACCACTGTTCAACATTCTAACAGATTTGTGAGTAGCTTCAAGCTTTCTTGTCAGAGTTGCCACTTCCTCTTGAAGTCCTGCATTAATCAACACTAGATTAGCCTTTTCCATAACATCAGCATTATTAAACTTACTTTGCCATTCCTCCAGATCTTCCTTCAGCTTTGTGCTGAGCTCTTTCAGCCTTTCATTCTGAGAGACAAGTTGTTCTATCTCACTTTGCTTTTCTCTCACAAGTTTACATGCTTCTTCCCACTTGATGTGTAGCAGCTTGTAAGTCTCAGCCAGTTCCTCATCTGTAATGTCCTCATCACTTGTATCAGACTCATAGACAGTTCCAGAGAAAGCATTGACTTTGTTTGCAGATATCTCCTCCTCATCTTCAGTGTCTTCATCTGACCAAGTTACCATCATACCTTTCTTCTGCTTCTTTAGATAAGTGGCGCATTCAGATCTGATGTGACCATATCCTTCACATTCATGACACTGCACTCCTTTATTCTGACCAGATTTTTCGTCTTCTTTGGTCTTCCTCTGTGAATTAGTAAATTTGGGTTTGTTATCGAACTTCATGTCCTGGACATTAGGCCTGGTTCTTTTATCAATCTTTCTCAATGCTCTGTTGAATTTTCTTGCTAGCATGGCCAGAGCCTCAGTCAGATTTTCACCCTCACAATCTTCATCATCACCTTCATCAGTGTTTGACACAAAAGCAATACTCTTATTCTTCTTCTCAGATTTTCCACTCAGTTTCAACTCAAATGTCTGCAAAGAGCCAATAAGTTCATCAACCTTCATGTTCTCAATGTCTTGAGCCTCCTCAATTGCAGTGACTTTCATAGCAAACTTCTGAGGAAGAGATCTCAGGATCTTCCTTACAAGCTTCTCATCTGACATAGGTTCTCCCAAAGCAAATGAAGCATTAGACAAGTCACGGACACGCATGTGGAATTCTGAAATAGTCTCTTCTTCAGTCATCATCAGATTTTCAAATTGAGTAGTAAGCATCTGAAGCCTTGACATCCTCACTCGAGTAGTTCCTTCATGTGCAGTTTTCAGAATTTCCCAAGCATCCTTTGCCACAGTACACGTATTGATCAGCCTAAACATATTCTTGTCAACTCCATTAAAAATAGCATTTAGAGCCTTTGAATTTCCAAGTGCAGCTTCATCTTCAACACTGGTCCATTCTTCTTCAGGTTTTTCAACAACAGTAGTAGAGGTGCCTTCAACCTCAGCCTTAGTGGGGTGCTTCCAACCCTTGACAATAGCTTTCCAAGTCTTGTTGTCAATCGATTTGAGAAAGGCTGTCATGCGAACCTTCCAGTAGTCATAGTTAGTACCATCCAGAATGGGTGGCCTATTGACTGATCCTCCCTCCTTGTTATCCATGAGAACTTGAATAAACTCCATGGAGCTCACCCAACCAGAACAGGGTGCCTGCTCTGATGCCAATTGAAATTCAGGTTCCCTCTGATACGATTGTCCTACACGATGCTGGGACAAGAGGTTCGACAATCGCTTAACAATAAACAAAACTTAACAACAAAACAATAACACTCAGAAGTTGTTAACCCAGTTCAGTGAAAACTTTCACCTACGTCTGGAGGGTTTGCACCCAAAGAAAGGAAATCCACTATCTCAAGATTCAGGAATTACAAACACTCATGAACACCTCAGTTCATAGTTCACTTCCTAATCTACCTAGTGTATTTCTACTTAGAATCTCAACCTAAGTATGAGAGCCCCTCTCACTTTCTCTCAATCACTGCCACAGTGATTGGTAAACACAATGAACAATCAGAGTTTGAATGTAATCAAACAACACAGAACCCTTCTTTGCTTTATAGAATCAGTGAGCAAAGAGGATTCACAAATAACAAAGAACGAAGCACACTAACAAATCCTAAAACACACGATCTCTCTTTATCAGCTTCGGTCGTCTTCACGTTTTAGGTCTTCATCCTTTTATAGACTTCAGCAGCGGTAGCATGGGCTTTAGGGTTAGCACGGGCTGAAGAAACAGATTCCAATAACAGCAATTTGAAAACGCAATCTTGATAGATTCGGTTTCTTACTGCACAAGTAAAGATAGAAATCAATCTTTTAACAAAGATTGTTTCAACAAATAACAACCCAACAACTAAAACCCTTATGAGATAGTTACTTGCTCCTCAAGTAACTCAAAACATATCTTCAACAAATCTTCAGAAGGCCCATAACAGAAACACAAGCTGAGGACTGATGTTCTAGCCTCACGAGGTCAGATGCCACGGCATCTGCTTCGACAATCAGTTGTTTTGACAAAATGCAAGGCAACATGTTCCAACACCTTCCTATGACATATCATAATTTAACTACCTAGAATAAGATCAAGATATCAATCAATAAGTAAAGTTGACTAGACCTTTATATTAATAATATTTTCTATATTAATTAATAATTACAAATTTTTTAATTCCTTATATTAAAATAAAAGCTAAACATTATTTAAAAACTAAACATTATTTAAGGAAAATATTTTAACAAAATTCATAAATTAGAAAATTTGACCGGACAATTACATTAATATTATTTAGTATGTTAATTAATTATTTTTAAACTTTAATTCAAAAATCATGATATTCTCTCTAGCTTAGTGGTATATTGTCCCATGGGAATCTTTCGAGTTGCAGGTTCAAACCCTGCTAAACACATTTTTCAACGAATTACAATGAAACGTCTGTCCCCTTCCTCTGCTAGGGTTCCACTTGAACCTGGTCTTCTTGCGTCGTCAACCAAGAACCAAGGCGCGACGAGGGTCGGCGACGACTCTTCTCAACAAGACGACTTTGACGACGAAGATGAAGCGGAGAGGGAAGTAGTGTGGTTGAATGGGTCACCTCCCTCTGGTTTCTTTTCTTTGTTTATCGATGGGATTTCTGATTTGGTGGGTTGTCCCTGAATCAGAGCCCTTTTCGCCAAGATTGGGAGGATTGGAAAGCTCTTCGTGCAGCGGAATCAGAAGGCTGGGAGGAGATTTAGGTTTGGGTTTCTCCACTTCTTTTCAAGGTCTTTGGCAAAGGCGGCGGTGGCACAACTCAACGGGACACAGATTGGAGGGTTTCACCTTTCGGTGACGGTGGCAAGATTCCCTTAGAGGTTAGGTTCGAAGTCACAGAGCTTTGATTCGGCTAGCATGGTTTTTCGAAGAAGGGGGCTCTCTGTTTCGCGAAAGAGAGTGCCCCTGGGTGTGGTGTCGACGCCGACATCATTCTCGTGGCGTGATGTGGTTCTGAGGAAGACTGATGGGAAACGACAGGCGCTTTGTGCTTCAGATGAAGACTGTATGTGTAGCAACCGGGGTCGCGGCTGGACGACGCATAAAAGAGTTTTTGAAACAGAAGAGTTGCCACCAGTTTATTAAGGGAAATTGGAACCTTTGAAATAAAAAGAAAACTTGGTCTGCGACAGAGTTCTTGGTTCGGGAGTCATTTACGTATGGGGAAGGTATTAGCACCCCACGACGTCCGTAAAAAACGGTTACCTCTGATTGATTGTGCAAAATTAAATAATTTAAAAAATGTTCATTTTACCCCAAAAAAGAAGATCTAAATTTAATGTCTTATGATTTAATATTTACACTTGAGAGAAAATGATTATTAACATGGAACCCTAAGGTTTTTTTTATTTTTTAGTGCCTGTTGGGAATTAAATCCCGACCTACGTATTCTCAGTGAGGAGACATCAAGGCTACGTAGTTCTAACGTGATTTAAATTGATTAAAAAACGATTTTTATCTTAATTTTTTTTTGTGATTTTTTGGAAAAGATGTTCTTTTGTGTTTTCTTAAGATTTTTTCATGTTTTTGGATTTTTGAAATTTTAATGATAAATAAAAACATATCTTTTGGATTTTAGATTTTTTATGATGAATAAAAACATATATTTGAATTTTGAATGATTAAAACTAAACACACATTAATAGACTACACATACTAAATCATTTAGGCCCAAAACACACACATAGAAATATAGTACGCACACACACACTAATGCACTTTTAAACCTAGGGTGGCTGCCATGTAAGAATCATGGTGACAAGTTTTGGAGGAGGAAGATGATTTTCCTTATGCTTGGTTTCCTCTCTTTTCTTATAATTCCTGATCAGAAATCCCTTTCTATTCTCTCTGTAATTTTTCTTTCACTATGTCTTCTCTCTTTCTCCTCTTTCCTTGTTCCTCTATTTTTCTTCCTTCTGCTTACTATTTCTGTACTCTGTTTTCTCACCAATTTTTCCTCTTTATTCGGTTTTTCTCCCTTCCATTGTGTGTTTTTTGCCTCCCTTTTATACTGCTCAGTGGCGGTGAACAAGCAGCTTAGCCATGGTGATAACTTTCTGAATCTAGAGTGTTAAGCAAGCTCTACTATGTATGTCAATCCAGTCTAAAAGAATGGCTCTGTATCCTCTAAATTGCGGCTCCCCACATGCTCTGTTTTCACTGCCACTGCAAGTGGCTTTCTTTCCCCAATTTTTGACTTCTTACTTCCTTACCCACAAAGTTTTCTTGCTTCTCCTGCTTTCACCGCCACTGCAAGTGGCTCTATCCCTTTCTTTTTCTGATTTTTTCAATTCTCCTTTTAACCAAATGTTTCTTTTCTTTTTTAGTCACTTACGTGACTTCCTTTTCTTCTCCTTTTTTTTGTTTTTGTTTTTTTTAATAACTTAAAACAAGTAATAATTATTATTATTATAATACTAATAATATAATTTACAAAGGATAAAATTGGGTGCTGACAGTATGTTTCCAACTTCTTGGCGATGCAGCGAGGAGATTGTGAGATTACCGGAGGTGGATCTGTTTCCCGAATTGTTTTCCGGTTGGCGAAGTGCGGAGTCTGATAGCGATGGGGTGGAGTGCAGTTGGCTGTCGGTTGAAGTTTTGTTCGCAGAGTGGCGGTTTGGAGAGACAAGAATGGAGGGTGGCGCGGTTCGGATGGGTGAAGACCTGGTAGGAGGTGGAGTGGAGCTTTGCGATTAGATTCTGGTTCGTGTTGATCCTCCGAGATATCGAGTTCTTACTGAGATTGCAAGTTCCTTGATTGGCTCCGGGATATCGAGTTCAGGGAGTTTTTTCTTCCTCCAAGCGGTGGCTTGCCCAGGTGAGTCTGTATGCTGTCTTGGTTGGCTCTAACCAGCGCCGACTTGCCTTGATTGATCTCCTTTATGTTTGCCTTGATCGCTCTTGGAAGTTGGAGGTTCCCTTTGCTGGTTTTGAAGGTATGAAAAACAGTAGAAGGGGGGTGTTTGAATAGGGTTTTTAAGATTTAAAGTTTTCTCTCTAAGATTTTGATAGTCTTTTCGGTATAAAAATATAAGGTGCAAGAGATGAAGGATAGAGAAAAGCACACAATGATTTTATCCTGGTTCACTTGATGAATCACTCAAGCTAATACAGTCCACCCGCTAAGGTGATTTCTTCCTTCTTAGAATGAAGGCAATCCACTATTCAAAGATTGTTACAACTGCACTAGCACACCTTGCTCAGTGACTAACAACCTATGAACTAGCAACACTAAGAAAACCTTGTCTTAGTCTTCTCAAGTATACTGACCTCACTGGTCTCTCAAGGAAATACAAACAAGATTTGTAAAGGGTTTGGTTTACAAAGAAATGCTTCTGAAATAAGCAAAGGTAAACACAATGAGAACAATGAAGAAATATTGCTAAGGTATTCGCTCGTCGGTTTTCACTTGTATTGCACAATAGTTTCTTAGCCAATATCTTCTATCTTCAGCCTTTAAATACTCCAATGTTTAGGGGTTGTATCTGTTGAAAGAATCCATCCGTTGGAGGGCAATTCTGGAATTTCCAGAACCTGCTAAGGCTGAACCTCGTAGGTAAGGCGGTCAGAATAGAACACTTGCTTTTGTACTATTGACAATGACATTGCCTTAGCCTAGTTGACTTCTGATCTTGGCGACGCTTCATGTTGGAACTTGTGAAGCAATGTGATCAGAGTCAGAAGGAAGCTTGGATCTTCTGACCTTCAAAACTTCTTCTTCTGGACCGTTCACTCTGAACTTCTGGTCATCAGAGGTGGAAGTACTTGGGTCTTGAGAGCCAGCTTACTCTTGGGCTTCAGAATCTTCAAGTCTTCAGCTTCTGGACCGTTCCTCAGAACTTTTGGTCTTCAGAACTTCAGTTCTTGAGTCTTTCAGAGTCCACACCAGAGCTTTAATCTTCATAACATCTGAAGCGTTTGCTAGCGTTTAGAAGAACGTAGTGATTGCAGAAGCGTTTCATTGGTTACTCTTGGGTCTTCAACTTCTGATGGATATATCTTTGAATCAGAATCAGAGCCTGTTTGTCACACACTTAAAAGACAAACGTTAGGGTACCCTAATTGTTCATACACAAATATAAACTTGTTATCATCAAAACATAGAGTTGTACCACCTGAGCAAATCTTGGTCTTACAGGTTTTTGTGTTTCTTCTTTTGTGGTTGCTGATAGGTGTTTTGGCCCCTTACTCTGTGAGGAGATTGTTCAGGCTCCTTGTGCGAGTAGCGAAGGGGAAGTGCGGGTTCCTAGGCGTCGGGGTCGACCCACAAAGTCTCTCGGTGGAGCTCTCGGCCGCTGTGGTGCCTTTGATCCAGGGGAAGGGGTAATTAAAGGACGTTGTCCTATCTTGAAGGCTTCTCGTCCCCGTGGTTGTCCTAGGAAAGGAAAGAACGCAACTCTGATTGATGATCCTGAGGTGGTTACTATGGGCACTTTGGAAACTCAGTTGGTGGTTGTTGATCCTCAGGTTTCAATGGGACCTCCATGTGTTATGACGCGAGCGAGAACGACCTTGGCTTTAGGGGTCCAACTTGGTTTGGCTTTTGATTGTCCTGACGAGGCGACCATTCAAGGCTTTACTGCTTTTATTAGGGATCGTGAGTTTATGGAGATGTGATTGGTTTATTTGTAATTAGTGCTAGCCTTTCCTGGGTTTTTCTGGTGTTTTGTTATTTTATGCTACTAATTAGGGTCTTTTGAGCTTTATTTTTTTCGGGGGTTATGTACAATGGTAAGCTTTTTGTTCCACTAATCATCTCATCCCCAATGTATCTTTTGAACTCTGACCTCTTTTTGATCTTTTATATATATATATATATATATATATATATTTTCTTTTGCTCTCAAAAAAAAAATAATTAATTTTTTTAAAATTAATTACATGTTAAGGGAATTTTGAAAAATCATAAAAAGATAAATAAGTATAATTGACTTGACTTTTACATGATTTATTTTAACACACTAAATAATAAATAACACATTGTTAGTGCAACATTGTTAGTTAAGTGAAGAGTAAAAATAATTTTTTGTCGTAGTGCAACATTGCTAGTTAAGTGAAGAGTAAAGATTTTTTTTTATAGGCAAATGTTAGTTGTTAGAAATGTTAGTAAATTAATTCCTCATCCGGGTTCGAACCCGGGACCCTTCACCCTTTATCTCACCCAACCCTTATGTCCCTAGCTCTTACCACTTGAGCTATCATTCGGGGACACGTGAAGAGTAAAGATAATTTCGAATGTTTCTTAGGTAGGATGACAAAGAAGAATTATTTTTTGACAGCAAAAAGAAATTTTATTAAATGAGAAAAAATCTCTCATGAAAGTAGTAGAGTAACACCACCAAACCTACCTTAGAATGCCAAAACTTGATAATGAACCTCATTAAAACCTTATTAGGGAAACCCTTTGGGAAAAACAGGAAAAAAAGTACCACATTCTCAAGGGCCCCTTACAATTTAGATCACAACAAGCCCAAAATACCACCATGGAAACAAAATGAAAAACAGTCCAAATTTGTAAGCCATTCTACTACCATCACATAACATTCAGCAATAATCCTCTCCACTATATATCCCACAATACCAACAAATAGCATGAACAGTAGGCCTCTACTCCAATATGTCAAGCCAATTTAGTGAATTTACCATCATTCCTGCATAAACCATGTCAATTGCCAACGTACTACAACAGGGACTAAACCAGCTCAATTTCTTACCTACATGAGGCTCGATGGAGTAAACTTTTGCCAACTTTCAGCGCTGGATAATGAGTCCTTAGTTGCTATTTTTGACTTGGAAGAAATACGGGAGGCAGTGGGGTCTTGTGAGGGTGATAGATATCCTGGACTAGATGGAATAAATTTCAAATTCTTGAAATTCTTCTAGGAAGCCCTGAAATCTGACTTCAAACGCATGGTGGATGAGTTCCATGCTAATGGGGTTTGGCCTAGAGGGTCTAATTCTTCCTTCATTGCTCTTGTCCCCAAAATTTATTCCCCGCAAGGCTTGAACGACTTCCGCCCAATCTCGCAGGTGGGGTCCATGTACAAGGTGGTGTCGAAGATCTTATCAAATCGTTTAAAATTGGTGCTTGGTAAGCTCATTGATGAGACCCAGTTCGCATTTGTGGGGGGAAGAAGCATGCTAGAGAGTGTGGTTATTGCGAATGTGGTGTTGCATGAGGCCAAGAGAAAAAAAGTCTCCAACTCTAATTCTTAAGGTTGACTTCGAGAAGGCTTATGACTCAGTCAGTTGGGAGTTCCTCTATTACATGCTTAGACGGATGAAGTTCTGTGAAAAGTGGATTGGTTGGATCCGTGGTTGCTTGGAGTCTGCTTCAGTCTTAGTCCTAGTGAATGGAAGCCCTAGTGATGAGTTCAGAATGCAGAAAGGCCTTCGCAAGGGAGACCCGGTGGCGCCTTTCCTGTTTCTCATTGTGGCGGAGGGATTCACCGGGCTAGTTAAAAGGGCTATTCTAATCAACAAGCTCAAACCGGGTCGGGTGGGTAAGCAATCTCTAGCCTTCAGTTTGTTGATGATGCGCTTCTCATTGGGGAGACCTCGGCTCAAAATGTTGTCACATTCAAATTCATCCTCCGTTGTTTTGAGCTAGTGTCAGGCCTTAAGGTGAATTTCAACGAAAGCAAATTGGCGGGGGCATCGGTGGATTCCAGTTTGATTTTGAGGTATACTGACCTACTAAACTGTAGGACTATGTCAGTCCCCTTCTCTTACATTGGGCTTCCAGTTGGGGGCAATTCTCGTAGGTTATCTTTCTGGGATCCGGTAGTGATGAGATTGCAAAAGAAACTCTCAAGCGGGAGGAGGAACTCTTTATCCTTTGGCGGTAGAGTTTGTCTAATAAAGAGTGTCCTCGCTTCAATTTCATTGTACTTCTTATCCATGTTCAAAATGCTAGTTGGAGTCTAGAAGAAATGTAAGAGTAGGATGAGGGAATTTCTTTGGGGTGGCAAGGAGGGTGAGAATTAGTTGGCTTGGGTGAGTTGGGATACGGTCTGTAAACCTAGAGATGCAAGAGGCCTTGGAATAAGGGATTGGGGCAAGTTTAACCAAGCGCTGTTAGGCAAGTGGCGTTGGAGGATGTTGACTGACAAGGGCTGTTTGCTCTGCAAGGTTCTATCTGCTAAATACAGAGGTACTGTACCTGCTTCTGCTTCTAACTGGTGGAAAGGTTTGAATACCCAATGCTTTGTGTTGGGAAACAACAGAGCTGAAGAAAAAATAAAACACAATCACAACACAAGAAAATTACGGGCAGTACAACCACACTCTCACAAAGAAAATATTAAACTAAGTCAGATATAAGCTTAAAGTGCTACTGACTGGTGCATCTAAAAACAAAGAACCTAGGTCCAATATATAGCCTTGGTCTCCCCCTTGTTTCACCACACTAAGCGATGTGGGACTTCTCCAATAGCTAATTTTTAACCTCCTTCTTTATTTTAGAAACTTGGGCAATGTGGGACTTGACAATCAACCCCAACAATCTCCACCTTGATTGTAAGAGTTACACATCTTCCGCTTGCATTGTCTATACCGACAATCATACTCCACCATAAAAGAGTACACTTTACTTGGAAACAAACCATCCCAAGAATTTTCTTCACTTGGAACTAAACCATTCCAAGAATTTCCACATGTCGAAACCTTGTTGAAATTTATGGTGCAACTCCCATGTTGGCTTCCAGGAAGTTCTTCAGCCATCGACACATTTCACCACACACACTGCATCAATGCCAACCAATGCCCGTGTGCTGTTTCTGAATCCGCTAGCAATAACTTGTCCTTTTCCATGGTATAGCGGAAATACCATAAGAACAAACTTTATCTTCTAGATGAGATCACCATCATCTCCCAGAATAAGGGAGACATTGCTAGCACTTACCTCAGAGTCTTTTTCAGATACTGCTTCACCTGGACAATTTCTCTTCACATGCCCAGACTTTCCACACTTCCAGCACGCCAGATTCTTTGCAAGGATCTTCTTCCCATTAGCCCCACCTCCAGTTAGCAATATTGAGCTTGTTGAAGTGCTTTCATCATTTTTCATTCTCCTTTCTTCCGAAATAATTTTAGTTGCAACTCCTTCAAAACTCAAACTTTCCTTCCCATACATCAAAACAGGTTTAAAATGAACATAGGAAGATGGAAGGGACAAAATGAGCCTTAACGCTTCAATCTCTACTTTGATAGATTCCAGCTCGGAGATAATATTATTCAAAGTACTCAAATGATCAGATATTTTCGTACCTTCATCCATGCGCAGATTGTGGAATTGCTCCTTCAGCAACAACCGATTTGAGATGCCCTTTGCCTGATATAACCCTTCAAGCTTCTCCCAGAGCTCCTTGGCTGATGACAAATTCTGCACATTTGCAAGAATGTTCTTTTGCAAACACAGACGAATTGCACTTGCAGCCCTCAAATCTAGTTCCTCCCACTTGTCGGCCTCCATGTTAGAAGTGTTTCCTTTCAGCGCCTTGTGTAATCCTGATTGTATCAGCACATCCTTGACATGTACTTTCCACAAGCCAAAGTTGATTCTTCCATCAAACTTCTCTATGTCAAACTTCATAGCGCTCGAGTAAGACATAGCAGCTGCAAACTTCTTCTTCAGCACCTCCACAATATCACACTTCTTTTCTGGTGTGGAAGATCAGATAATTCTGCAACCACAGAGCATACTAAGAATTGTGATATCTCATCGAACCGAAGCTCTTGATACCACTGTTGGGAAACAACAGAGCTGAAGAAAAAATAAAACACAATCACAACACAAGAAAATTACGTGAAAACTCCAAAACCGGAGAAAAAACCACGACCGTTGTCTAAACCGACAACCAGAGAAATATCACTATGTGAAAATTGTTACAACACATAGACTTCTCTCACTCTCACCCCAATGCCCCAGTACAACCACACTCTCACAAAGCAAATATTAAACTAAGTCAGATATAAGCTTAAAGTGCTAATGACTGGTGCATCTAAAAACAAAGAACCTAGGTCCAATATATAGCCTTGGTCTCCCCCTTGTTTCACCACACTAAGCGATGTGAGACTTCTCCAATAGCTAATTTTTAACCTCCTTCTTTATTTTAGAAACTGGGGCAATGTGGGACTTGACAATCAACCCCAACACTTTGCGGGTCAACAGGGTGCATGGTTTGATTTCGGGCTGTGTAGACGACTAGGGGAGTGGAATTCTGTTTTGTTCTGGAAAGATGGCTGGGTAGGAGGGATTCCTCTGTGTGACAGATTCAGCTCTCTCTACTTTTGTTCTTCCCAGCAGATAAATTATGTTCGTGAGTGTGGTAAGTGGCATGATGGTGTTTGGTGCTGGGAGCTTACTTGGAACAGGGATTTGACAGAAATTGAGGAGAACCTTCTGTTAAACTTAATGGCTGCAATCAGTGGATTCTCGCCTATACGAAATAGGGCAGATTGTTGGATTTGGAATTATGAGGCATCCGGTACTTACACAGTGAAATCGGCTTATGAGAACTTACAAGGTCAGGTTCAGCCTATGGAGGGAGGCGCTTTTAAGGAGCTTTGGGCTGTAAAGGCAACCTCAAATGCTTTGGCATTAGTGTGGAGAGTCCTTTGGGGAAGGGTTCCAACAAGAGAAAATCTGAGGCGTCGTCAAGTTCTCTCAGAGGAAGCTGATATCTCTTGCCCTTTGTGCTCGCAAACAGTAGAGAGCACCTCACATCTTTTTTTCTTCTGCACTATTTCTGGGAAGGTATGGATGATGATCTATAATTGGTGTGGAATTAGTTCCGTAATGCCGCTGGATACTTCTATTAATTTTCTGCAGTTCTTGCAAGAGTGTGGCAGTTTGAAAAGAAGGCGTGGGGCATGGTCAATTTGGGTAGCTGCAATTGGGAATATTTGGTACAGTAGGAATGCTTTGATTTTTAAGGGAGAAGATTTTGATATTCATAAGGTGGTGGAACTTATTCAAATTAAGTCCTGGACATGGCTTAAATCTAAAATAAAGGGGTTCTCTTATTCCCTAATTGAATGGAAAACGCAGCCTTTAGCTTGCTTGGAGGTTATTTGATGGTCTGTGTAGCTGTTTTATTTGTACTAGTGGCTGCACTTTTAGCTCTGTTTTTTCTGATGTAAATTTTATCTCTGTTCCTTTTTCTTCTCTTCTTCCTCTTGTATTAAGGGTTGGAGCACCCCTTGTATCCACTTTTAATACATATCTTTGGTTTATAAAAAAAAAAAACATGACAACACCAGAATCTAATGACTCCCCGCACTAGTAAACTACGCCAAAATCAAAAGAGATGAACCAGTAAAAAACCATAAACCAGTAAAGGCACACATCCAACATTAAGTATCTGAATGATCGACTAGTGCAGCAAGAACTCCAAAACCAACCAGCTAAAAGAAAAAGAACTCCAATACCCCTCAACCGCCTAAACCTCAAAAACCCAAGAAGCTAACAGCACACCAAGCAAAAACCAATAACATGTCATGATCCAAACCAGCACCAAAAACAATTAATCCCACTGTATCAAATTGCACCCCATCATAAACCAAACCCACCTTCTTCCCCACATTCCAAATCTGTCTTGCCCTCGAACCCACGTCCTCCCCCTCAAAATCATCAGATGAAAGGGAATTACGATGGAGATTGAGTTACCTTAACCTTCCTGTCGCGTGGTCTCCCTCGAAGCCCTTTTGATTTCGCCGCTGAACGCCCAGCCCGTACGCTGCCACCCTTCTTGCGACCTCGCCGTTGCTTCACCTTTTCAAGTATTTCATCATCTGAGAACGCGTATTCATCTTCGTCAAAAGCACTGTTAGACAAAGAAGAAATATACATGGTGCACAACTAGTTTCACACCTGAGCCTTTAAGAAATAGTACAGAAGGTGCAGATTCCACCCCGAAGCTGACATTAAAAAATTCATGGTGGAATCTGCACCTTCTGTGGTATTTCATAAAGGCCTCATCTTCCTCTCAACACTCGGAGATTCGAGAACACGAAGCAGCAGCAACAAGCATAACCCGGTCGAACTTGGGATCAGACGCAAAGGAACGGTGTGTTGAGAACCAAAACACATATGTGAAAGATAAGGAAATTGAAAGGAAGGATGTTTATTGAAAGAAACAACTTGGCTAATATATAGCCTTACACTGACACATTAAACATATGATCGAGAAACTGAAACAAAGAAATAACTCACGTTATTCAACTCACAACTAACACTTCCTAACAATATGATAGACTAATTCAAAGGAAATAACTACTCCTAAAAAAAAGGTGAATCATAAACTGACTAACAAATTCTTCCTTAAACTGAATGCTATATGCAATCAGTTTATTTTACTCTCCGAACAAACTCCTAGAGACCTGCGTAGCTTCAAGACAACATATCCAGCTTGAGTGGTTTTGTCATAATATCGGCCACTTGTTCTTGTGTGACACAGTGCATCAATTCAATAGTTCGAGCCTTAGTGAGATCTCGAAGGAAGTGAAAACGACCATGCATTACTGAATTCTTCGAAAGCTTAATAGTAGAACTACTATCACAACGAATCATTGCTTTGCTTTAATTCTTACACAATTTTTTTTTACATCAATATTATTTATTCTTTTTTATTATTCATTTCCTCGTTATTCTGTTTTCAAAAAAAGAAATTTTAATTTAAAAATAACAAGTTAAGGAAATTTTTAAAAAGTAATTAAAAAATCAATAAGTAAAGTTTTTTTTTTTGAAATGAAATCAATAAGTAAAGTTGACTAGACCTTTATATTAATAATATTTACTACTTTTCCGATGGAGAAAAAAAAATAATATTTACTATATTAATTAATAATTGCAAATTTTTTAATTCCTCATATTAAAATAAAATTAAACACTATTTAAATTTTAGTCAATAATCAAAATTTAAGGAATATATTTTAACAAAATTCATAAATTAGTAAATTTGACTTGACAATTACATTAATATTATTTAGTATGTTAATTATTTATTTTTAAACTTTAATTCCTTATATTATATTTTAAAAACAAATTAATTACATGTTAATGAAATTTTGAAAAATCATAAAAAGATAAATAAGTATAATTGACTTGACTCTTACATGATATTATTTATTATAAGTTATAACAATTACTAATTGTAAAATTATTTTTATCTCCTCATATTTAAAATCAAACATATAAATAGATCTATCTTCATTCTTCAACCTCTCTTCACTCTTCCATGCTGCTCCACCACACTCTCTGAATAGCTTGTTCCAACCACCGCCTCCTCCTCCCTCGCCGCATTTTCTGTTTCATGGAACCGCAACTGCTTCAACGCGTCGTCGCCGCCATTATCGTTACCGTCTTACTCTTCTCCGTAACCCTTCTAGCAGATTCATGCAGCGGCGCTCTCGCCGGAATCCTATCCCGGCGGTTAACGGAACAAATCAACAAAACGCTCCATTCTCAGCATCGCAAGCTTCTTCGTAGTGGGACTGAAATGGTTGAACCTGAGAGAATATGGGGTGACAACGAGTGCGACAAGTCTGATATTGTGATCAACCAGGGCCCCACGACGCCGCTACCGAGTGGTATTCCGACCTACACGGTGGAGATTATGAACATGTGTGACAGTGGATGTGACATCTCCGCCATTCACCTCAACTGTGGCTGGTTCAGCTCTGCACGACTCATCAACCACAAGGTGTTCAAGCGCCTCCACTACAATGACTGCCTTGTCAATGATGGCAGACCCTTGATCAATGGGGGCATCATTTCTTTTCAGTATGCTAATACCTTCCCATACCCTCTATCTGTTTCCTCTGTTGCCTGTGTGCCTTTGAAATAAGCAGCTAGCTCAGGCCTTTTGACATGACACTAGAACCAGGGACGGATGCAGGTTAATACTCATGGGGTCAAATGCCCCACATGATTTTGACAAAAATATACAAATGGTATAGTAGAGTTTCAAGATAATAAGTATTATGTTGCCTACATATAGAAAATGCCCCCACAGTGTAGAAAATGCATTCATACAATGATGTATTTTCAAATTTTTAATAGAATATGTTACTTATTTTATGTTACAAATTTATATGTGAATATTGTCCCCACAACAATAAGTTTCTGAGTCCGTGACTGACTAGAACCATAAGGGAATTATATCCATGGTTCATTGGGAAGGTTATAGGTATAGGCCATGGTGATTTTGGTTGGATTTTGACGAGATTGATTTTATTTTCTCTTGTACACACACATGATATAGGGTATTGGAGATGTCACTTAAATGTGCCACGTGAATGGGTCTTAATTTGAAATGTGATCATCAGGGGAATGAATATGAATATATGCTGACAATTTTTTGATAGATAAGGAATTGGGTCATTTTGGGTGAGGATTTAACATAGGATAAAGTTCTTGAGACCCAATTTGTGTTACCTTATTTTGGGTATGAAATGATGAGAATGATATGATTTCAGCTAAAATCAAACATATAAATTATTTCAATTTTAATGAATAGTTATGGAAAATGTTTTAAAACAATAATTCGACAAATAAGTGAAATTTATGAGATTTGCAATAATATTATTTATTATTTTTATTACTAATTTTAAAAAATTTAATTCCTCATATTTAAAATTAAAAGTAATATAATTTAAATTTTATTTAATAATTACTATTTAATTAATTTTAAAAAATAAAAACAAATAATTAAGTATAATTTACTTGACCTTTACATCAATACTTTTTTTCGAAAACAAAAAATAAATATTGAAATGGAATAGCACATGAGGACAACCCCTCATGAAATAGGATAAAGTCATACAAATCCACCTTCCGATTACAAACGCCTTATAGACATCAATATTATTTACTAATTGTAAACAATTTTAGTTTACTATATTTAAAAAAAAAGTTTATTAAAAGTTCGGTTATACTAATCATAAGTTAAGAATTGTGTATAAATGAAAAGTAAAGAATTAGAAATTGGTGAATTATAATAGAGTTAGATATATCTATGTTGATTTAATAATTTTTATATTTTTTGAGTGATGACTGAATTGCCATTTTTTATTTATTTTCTAGCGGCTCAACCCGCTTGATAGGCTCTTGGTCGGCTGGAAAAGGTGAGTTATCCGACTTTACTCCCTAACATTTGATTTTTTTTTCTTCTCTAAACATTTGGAGTTGTTTGGATAAACAACTTAATTGAACGCTTATTCACCAGCTAAATTGATACTTATTGAAATAAGTTAAAAATAGGCTATGAATAAGCATAAACTTATACATAAACTAATTTAAACAACTTGTGAAAATAAGTTTAAAATAGCTTATCGAGGGTCATAAGATATTAACATAAGTTCTCTCAAACACTTACATATAAATACTTATGCTATAAGATAACCTCAAATAGCATAAGTATTTATGTAAGGGTTAGAGAGAGCTTACCGCAAATAAACTGATTCTCATGAGGGTTTCTAGAGAGAAAGTCTCCAACTTGAGGAAGTCTCCAACTTCTCTCTAGACAAGTGGTCAAATTAGAGTCCCGCGATCATTGGTGGTGCCTGGAGTGGCGAACTATGGCAAAGGGACATGGCGGCTGGACCGTCAAGACTTCGGCACATACCAAAGGGGTCGCATTCTCTAGAGAGAGCCAAGCGATGGTTACCTAGTGCTACTAGAACAAGCTTTCAATGCAAATATGGGAGGCACAGGAGAGGATCGGGTGGAGATGGAGGTAAATGTAACGCACCGACTTTCAAGGGTCACAATTAATAATCTGCTAAAATAAATATGCAATGTTTTCCAAAAGGATTTATAAACACGAGTATATTTTTTTCTCTTCAAAGTATTTCCAAAAAAGGTCATGCCTACTCCCAACTATAAATACATTTACATCGAGCCTTGAACAAGGCAAGTACCCGAGGGTAAAAACGAAAGCACACAACCTACAAAACCTAAAAAGAATCAGATTCAACAAAGAATCTATTATGCAATGACACCATAAATCTGACATACTCCCTATGATTTCCATATCGGGAAACCGCAGGAAAGCAATGCACCGAAACCTACCCGAAATCTCAAATATAAATCCATAAAATCTCTATACAAGCTTTAACCAATAATGATAAGCTTTCTTTCCTAAGGCTCTAGCCTTACATCCGACTCTACTCTTCGAGTCTTCCACTATTCTTTAAGTTCTCCTCTCCGACTCGTAAAAAGGTTAACTTCATCGAAGATTTGTCATCGCCTAATAGCGTTAAGCGTCCAAACAACAAGTAGCAAACAGAAAGGGTTAACTCCAAACAACTACCTCACATAAAAGAGAAAAACATGTTATTCAAATTTAAGTGCATAACATGACACATAAGCTAGCAACTTAATTCAAGATAAATGACAACATATATCTAACAACATGAAATCAAATCATATATCAGCAAGATCAACGATATGGATTTAACTCAAATATCAACAACTTAACAATATAGATTAACTCAGATATCAACAACTTAACAACATAGATTAAACTCAGATATCAACAACTTAATGACATAGATTAACTCAGATGATAATAACCTCAATAATATAAAATCAAATGAGATAACAATAAAACCAACAATATGAGTCAATTAATAACGTCTCGAAAGATGGGACAATGATAGAACCACACCTCCTCATCGCCACTTATAGCGTCACACAGACGGGACAATCATAGGACCACACCTCCTGATCGCCGCTTATAGCGTCTCACAAGACGGGACAATCATAGGACCACACCTCCTGATCGCCGCTTATAGCGTCACACAAGACGAGACAATGATAGGACCACATCTCCTCATCGCCACTTGGGTAATTCAAATCACATGTTATTCATATTTCCAACAAGCATAAATCAATTCAACTATGCATACTAGCTCATCAAATCAATATTAGCAACAAGAGATTATCATCAAGTAAGTCATTGAGCAATGTATAATGGCCTAACCCCATAAAACAAAGGCATAAGCCTCAAGATTTAACAATGGCCGAAGCCTCAGAAAACATTTGGCACAAGCCTAAAAAAACATTCTACATAAGCAAGTATACATCATAGTAAGCATGCCAATATTTCAATCAAAACGTCAATCAAATTTTACACCTTCATCTCAAACGCAAGAAGTGCGATTAAACCATGCAAGACTCAAAGAAACTTTATACTGAGTTACTCTTACCTTTTATTTCTCCATCCAAGCTAGACATCACAATTCGATCCAAAAGCAGTTCCCGAACTCAGCAAGTTCTCTGGGGTGTCTTCCTTCGTCGCGAAACCTCACAGCTTGCTCCAAAACCTCTTTCTTCAGCTCAACTCATTCCAAACCTTAAGCAAAGTATCATTGCTTAGTCACTAAGAAACAATATACAAACTAATAACACTAAACAAAACCGGAAGAAGATTTCGAAGCTTCAAGGTTCAACATTTAGGCACGAATGGAAGAATTTCCTCAAATGATAGAGTTTTGACACGATTCAAGATTATACAAAAACACTATGTTCAACAATCCTCAAAACTATGTAGCCTCTTGGGCGAGATTTTAGACACAAGAAACCAACCCAGAACGTTCTAATATATTTACTACATGATCAACCACAAGCCTCTTAAACCCCAGTAAAGTTTCAAGCCGAAAGTCCAAGTAAAGAATTCAGAACAATTCATACAAGGATTGAAGGTCACACACATGGCAGCACTACCTTCGCTCGCTAAAATGCGCATAAATCGAGCTACAAACTTGGAATGACACGAAACCAAATCCAAAATTTCGACATTTGAAAGAGATACGCTATAGCTCAGGCCAAACAAACTCAGAAATTATTTTTGGACACGGTACCACTACAACAAGTTTCGGCCAATACTAAAAATAGGGTTTCCCGAACTTTTTCTTCAATCTAAATTAATTCCTATGTATTCTTAGACGATATCTAGGGTAGGGAAACACTCGGAACGATTACGGGAGATAAAACTAGAATTGGGGCTTTTTGGTCAAGATTTAATGCCCAAAAACTAAAAGTTGAAATTTTGAAAAATTAAACCGATGGGGTTTAGACAATGCCTTTTATAGCAACTATCCTAAAGGCACTAAGCAAGATCGAGACTTTAAGCGCCAAAAAGTAAACTCAGAGTGAAATTGGTTTTTGAGTTAGATTTTCATATCTACGGTGACTTGGTGAAAATCTTAGCGCACCGGCGGTGAATATGGAATGCGGGGAAGGTATAGATGATGATTGAAAGAAGAAATCGAATTAAAAAGACATTTTTGCATAAAGCTCAAAACTTTGAGCATAGAAAGACATAGAGAAAAGCACCGGAAAGAAGAAAATGATGCAAGGGTTATGATCCTTACCTCTGTGCCTATCCAACGGAACTGGAATTGGGACGATCGGGCAAGAATCGGCGAAATTCTCTCCTTCTCTCTCTCTCTCTCTAGACCCGCGGCCTGATGTGCAAAAATGGGGAGGAAAGGTGATTTTTCTCCTTTTATAGAAGAAGGGAAAATAAGAAAAAGAAGGTTTAATTGCAACTTTGGTCCCCAACGTTTACCAATGCCACGATTTTGGTCCCCCACCTAATTTAATTACATGAATGGTCCCCAACATTGTAGGTCGTGTGCAACGTTAGTCCTACCGTTTATTTCTTAATGGAGGAGGCTTACGTGGACGTCTAGTTGGAGAGAAAAATGAGATCTGAGGAGAGAGGGAAGCACGTGAGTATCACGTGAACTCACGTGAACCTTATATAAACCCATTATACCCAAATCTGAAACCCTAGGAATCTAAATCGTGTTACCTTCTTCGTTCCAGGGAGGTCAGGGGTTTAGGTATAATGGGTTCAGATAAGGGTCACGTGATACTCACGTGCTTCCCTCTCTTCTTATACCTCCTTTCTCTCTCCAATTGGACGTCCACGTAAGCCTCCTCCATTAAGAAATAAACGGTAGGACTAACGTTGCAGACGACCTACAACGTCGGGGACCATCCATGTAATTAAATTAGGTGAGGGACCAAAATTGTGGTATTGATAAACGTCGGGGACCAAAGTTGCAATTAAGCCGAAAAAGAAAGATTTCGAGGGTCCGGTCGTTTTGATACTTTCATCTACTGATTTTAAGTGAGTATTTGGCAATAGAATGCCAAAACTCAAAACGAGGTTCTTTAAATTGAAGAAAACGATCCAAGCGCAATATGGATAAAAATACGCCGAAAAAATACTTTTTGCAGTTGACGTCGGATGAAGAAACTTCCTTCTGGAAAAAAGATCGCAAACGTCGAAAGAAAAGAGGCTACGAGGATGGAACCTTTGTCAGAAGTCCGGAATAGAAAAACTCTTTATTCAGAGTCTTAATTAAAGTCCCCGAGAAGATAAGGTCTAGCTTCGACGGACTTTCGGGAAGCAGAATCTATCGTGCGTACAGTCCAAAGTTCTGTAACAAAACATTAGTTAGGGGAAAAATACCCTGAGGGTCTTATTTTTCTAACGATTTTGAATTTCTCTTAAACAGTGCTCTAGGAGCGAAAATAGGCTTTTTCGAACACTCTCGACCTTAGTCGAGTGCGAACACGGCTCGTGCTATCACTTAAATTTACAACTGTAACATCATTAGTCACATTCTGAACTTAATTATCATATAAATAGTTCAGGGTCAGAAAAATAACATAAAATAATAGAATATAAATACTCAATTAATTAATATAGCGAAAATAAATAAATACTCTAGTTATTTATTTCAGGGTCTTACAGTACTACCCCCCAACAATCAATCAACAAGGAGGAGTACCATTTTTGTTGATGGTTTAAACGAAAGGACTCAGTATCACCGCCTCAAAAAATTTTGCGCAAAGATTGGCAATATTGAGGGAGTTTATGTTCAGAAGAGGACGAAAATCAATAGGAGATCCAAGTTTGGGTTCGTTCGATTCAAGAGTGATGGGGATGCAAATTTAGCTATCCAAGAACTTGATGGTAAGATGCTGAATGGTTCTACGATCAAACTAAGTGTGGCTAGATTCCCTCTATTGTCCAAGAAAGCTAATAACAAGAGGAGTGAGGACGCTAATCAGGTGATTACGTTGGGGCCTTACGAAGATGAACTGGAGTTCCCAAGCAGGGAAGATCTGAGAGGCTTTCTCACCAGTGAAATGGATTATCTAAGCTATATGTTTGCCTTTATTCGACCGGCAAAAACATTTTCCTCACCTTGTAAACACTTTTTCTGGCTAACCTTTTGTAATATCTCCATTGGCGCTTGGGATGAATCATTCTTCAGGTCATTATCAGGGCTGTTTGGAGAGTTTGTATGTATGGATCAAGATACCAAGGAAAGGAAATAGTATGACATTGCAAGGATATTGATAGCTTCTTCCTTGCCTGCCTCCCATGGGCGGTCTGTAAAAGCTATGTTGGACGGCGAAAGTGTGTTGATAGAAGTGGAATCTAATCCTTGCTATGACTTCCTAATTCCTGGAGAACATCTCTCTCAATCTGGATTTACCTCATCTTCTTCCTCTGAGAATGAATCATATGAAGCGGTCTTGCCCACCGACTCAACAGTGGTGGCCAATTCTTGGGACTCTGTGGAATCTCCCCCTACAGAGTTGTTGGGCGACAGGGGTGGTGGTGGACACACCTCGGAAGATAGTGGTTTAGTGGAATCTCACGGAGGCTCTATCATCGTTGATGTCTCTTCAACGGTGGTGATATTTGAGGAAGAAACGCCAATAACCTTTTCAAGTCAAAGAGATATCTTATCCTTTCCCAGCAAACTTTTCAAATTTTTGTGAGATGCTGGGGACAAGGCAAACAACCCAAGGAACATCTACTCTGTCTCCGTTTGTTTGGATAGAGATATCATGTTTCGGGTTTTTCTTGACGTCAACAAGGTGTTTGTACCCAGAGTTTTGTGGCAATCACGTGTGAACGAGCTCAACAGTAATATCTGGAAGTCAATGGCTCTAGCTATTAATTTGTCTGGGGTGGTCCCAACTTCAAGTCGTTGGAGCCCTGGTTTCTATCAAGTCTTGAAGGCTTTATTTCCTATGGTGGGCCAAATTGGGCCATGGTCAGATTGACTTAGGGGAGAATTTTGGTCACAATTCTGAAGACTTAACAACAATTTCGTCTCACACCATTATACCAGATAATGAATTGGCCTCTATATATAATTATTTCATTCCAAAGAGAGGCAGAGTCAGGCCTCGAAAAACACCATTCTCTTCCCCTCTCGTCCCCAGAAACTCAGCACAACAAAGTTCGATCTCAAATCCCACAACTAGGAACATTGTTGTTAACGTTTCTGGTGCTCCTAGCGCTCATAGCCTTCGCCATGAAGGTTATCGTATGTTCTTGCCTTGAACATTAAGATAGGGTATAGTACCTATAGTAGAGAGATTGCACTGGGAGAGAATCTAGAGAGAGAATAACTGCTTAAGAGAGAAAATAACTTAATCTCAAGTGTGTATTGATCAAATGAGCCCAGAGTCATTTACAAATGGTAACTGCTTCCTATTTATAGTAGGGGAGCTGGGTCTAGCGCATCATAACTGTCTATGTTGGGCTGGTTGAGCCTTGTGAAAGGAGGCCCAATTCCCAGGCGGGGCGACCGCGGCTTGGCGAGTAACCCCTGGGCGTGGCCCCCTATGGGCTCGCCCAGTCCATCGTACAAGACTACAAGGGCCAAGAAAGCTTGGGCGTTTGGGAAATTGTTGGGGCTACAATTTGAAGGTTCAAACAATCAAGCTGAGGATGGGTTAGTGGAAGAACTCCTACAAATCTGCCCCTCTTCTTCTTCCTAACTCATGATGGGGGGTAGGCTGGTGTCGTGGAACATAAGAGGTTTAGGAGGTGCAGACAAGGGAGGGCAGTCAAGGAGGCTATTAAAAAGGTGAACCCTGTTCCGGGCCTGGTGCTGCTGCAAGTGTTCCTAACACTCCCAATCCCTCTCTATACTTGCTAGCTAACCTGCTTCATTCTTCCTCGCTCAACCGTGCACGAGCCCTTGTTCTTCACTGATCCAGATCTAGCTCCGTGTAGCCGTCACCGCATCTTAGGGAGTGCACCTTCACCAATCCTATAGCTGTCAAGGTTTGGTGACGACGCGGCGTCGCCGTGTTGGGGTTGGGCTAGGTTACTGTTGCGGTCAGTGGAATCCCACTACCAAAGAGGGGCATTCATGGAAGTAAATCGATTTTGCACCTCCTTCTCTCGAGTTGAAGAGGAAAATTCTGAAATTTTCCCATTTAAATTGTAACTGTGAACGAAGAGAAAAGTAATGAAACTTATTTGTTAACTTTTCTTTCTAGCATGCACTGATGAACTTTGAACTTCTCGTCCTTCCTATCTTAAATTTAGATCTAACACATTATTGCTTTAGTTTTTCATTGTGAGTGAGACTTAGTGCCAACTATACTATCAGTGAGACAGTCCCAACACTATTTTGTAAATGAAATATTTTAATTTCTCTTGTGGTGTGGCACTTAATTGTTTTATGGTATATTTGATCGTAGATTGGTATATATTGGATTCAATTTGAACTCTTACACTTTTTATTCCTGTTGAAGTTGGCTTTGGTTCTATTTTATCTCCATCAATTGGAATGGTTTGGGCTTTTGATGATTGAGTAGTTGATATAAGTTGTACTTATCTCCTTTTTAACTTATTTCTGTTTCCTTGTTAACTAAATTGTTTTTCTTTGTTTGCTACTATTACCAAAAGAATGTGTTGGTTATTGCATCTTTGTTTCCAAGAGTTTATCATTGCTTTGCAGGAACAAATATGCTATGCTTTATTGAGTTTAATACTAATAAATTTCCAGAATCTTACACTTTTGAAATGTTGCTAGTTTCTTTGGCACAATTTGGGCACCCTGTAGCACATGATTTGCTGAGTAGTGATGGTAAGTACTGTATGTTTATGTTTGTATTCTATTGTTTTTTTCAACTAACTTTTTATAATTGTATTAGTTGAATGTTTTTAAGTTCACATCCTTGGTGCTGTCTGCATATGTGAACCGTAAATTTCTATCATATAAAGTTACCTAAGGAAAGCTTAATTTTATTCCAGTTGATTTGAAAAATCTGAAACCTCCCGCAATGAAAGATTTGGGTGCATTACTAGATGTAACTTGTCAGTACTTCCTTTTAATGTCTTTTTATTTACGGTGTTAATATTTCATGTTTATTTAATGAAAGCGCTTACTTCTTGGTTGTGTTTATCTAGAAGAAAAAGCATAAACAAGAAGATGTTGATGTAAATGGTAATTTATTTCTTATTTTAGTGAATATGGGCATTGATATTGACTTTGGTTTTTTTTCTCTCCAAAATCCAAGTTTAATAAAATGTATGTGGTTCTTAATTGCAGCCATCACCATCTATGTGCCTTAATTAGGGGTGAGCATCGGGTGGTCGGATCGGGTTCGAGTGAACAATAACGGATTTTGGCAGGCTTGAATCTCTATTTTCTTGTACCGATTCCAACCGTGGTGATGATCGGTTATATCATGTTCGGGTGGTGCGGGTTAGAGGGTGGTTTGGGTGGGTTGGAGCGGGTGGTTAACTAGAAAAAAAAAAAGATGAACATGCTTTTAACGGCGTTGCGGCGGGGTGGCGCGAGTACGAAGCTGGCCTCTGGAACGGCGAGGGACGATTGATGAACATGCATGGAACGACGGTGGTGTGGTGGGGCAGAGGTGGCCTGTTAATCTGGAATGGCGAGGGATGATTGTGAGGAGAGAAAGGAAGCTTCGATTTGATTGTTGGGGGTTTCAGGTAAGGCCAGTTGTGGTGGTTATTTGGGGTTGAGGAAGAAGGTGGATGAGAGTTGGTTTTTGTGGTGGCGGCGGCGGCGGCCACGGGCTGAGGAAGAAGGTGAAATGGTGAATCAAGCTAGGGTTTTTAGAATTAGAGTTATTAATAATGTTTTATAGTTGAGATCAGGTTTTTTTTTGTTTACTGGGTGATCTGTTAATATTGGGCCTTAATCAAACAATAAGGAGCATATAAAACTTCAGGTTCTGACTAAATTAAAAAAAAACAATTCGGGTTGGGCCGGGTTCTGAGGGATTTTATTTCCCTGCCCGGGCCCGACCGTTTATACCCGCGAAGACCCACCCTTCCCCACCCGTGGTTCTTGTCATCCGACCCGGTCCGCCCGAATTCTTTTTTTTTCGCTCGGTTTTGTTCGGCTCGGGTCAAATTGGGCCCGTTGCTCAGCTCTAGCCTTAATTATCCTTATATTCTGCTAGTGAGCATACTGAATGTTCATTTGAAAATTTCATAACAAGCTTGATCGCGTTCTTTACTTGCTTGATCATGTTCTAATTCATTTTGTGTCATCATGGTCTTGAGAAGTATCCCTTGGAGATGTTTGGTTCAGTTACTCTATCTCTTCTTTTATAAGACAAAGATACAATTGTTTAGCTTTCATGTTATATATGCTCTTTAAGCCTTTTTATTTCAGTGCGTTGCTTTTTTGCAATTTTACGATCTTAAAAATTATCCGATATATTCTTATAGGTTTCTCACTTGAATGTTTTATGCATTTTTCACAGGTGCCCCTTTCCTCTTTGACATCAATAACTGACGGCTTGAAGAGACACTAATTCAGAAGTTGAAGCCATTAGAAGTTACTTTTCGGTTTAATGATTTTGTATTCCCATCATTGGTCAGTAGTGACTCTGTTCAGAAATAACTAGCTACTCTAGATTTCATATTCTTTCTTTCTTCAGTCATGTTACTTTTTTTAAAATATGGACAGATGTATATTTGGGGTCTTAAGTTGATTGCAACTCTTTTGTTGTTTTAATGTTGTTTTGTTCTGTTTCGGCACAGTTATTTGAATACTAAGCTGATCCTTATTAATTTTTTTATCATATATGGGTTGTTTAAATGACCTAGGAAAAAAATGTGTTAAATCACCCAAGTTTAAGTGGTCCAATGATATTATTACATATGTCATTAAAAAATTGCAACTCATGTTACATATGTTATCATAGAATCCAACTCATTTCATTTTTTTCCGACAAATTTATTTTATTAAATAATTTATTTATACTTTGAACCTTTCAATTAAGAAAGGGAAAAACTTAAGTGCAGTTCCATTTGTACTGTCGGTGCTGTTCTTCAATCATAAAATGACACCTGGCATCATCAAGCCCCACACCATTAACTTTTCAAATCAATTCTTTTCTCCCACACATACTCTACTTCCGCCTTTCCTCTGTAACCATGTTTCCACCGAAAATTGGAGTATATCTCCTCTCTTTGAACATTGGGAATCCAGTGCCATAAATCTATGAAAGAGGGTTTGAAACTTATCTTCTCAGATTCTGGAGTGACAATATTAGGGATTGAATAAACATTCGTGTGAAGAAGTAAATATCTGGAATCTCAAGAACAATGATAAAAACAAAGGGCTTTCATTTGAAGAAATTGCAATGAAGTAGGGTGATTTTGTATAATTGGTTCTGCAATCCACCATGGCTATTGTCGAGGCTGCTAAAATTTAAGATCTCCTGCTCTTTTCATGGTCGTCCATGTCATAATCTGGGCCAGCAACTTCAATTGACATCTGCGAGCATAAGGAGAGACTCATGTTGTGCGTGGTGGTAGGGAGATGGAAGGTTGGAGAGGTTGGAGGAAGAGGGAAGGAAGACGTGTTGAAGTTTCCAGGATTGGTTCCAAAAAGAAATTAAGTGCAATTTCAGGTGTCATTTTTTAATTGAAGAACAGCACCAACTGCACCAATGGTACTGTACTTAAGTTTTACCCTTAAAACCTACTAACAAACCTCTTTTCCAAAAAAAAACTAAGAACCGTAATTCCCAATTTTGAATGTCTGTTTCAATTTAGGAACAAAAGTCCCATTGATAATCACCGGAAATTTCAGGTTGAATTATTGTAAGAGCAATATTTCAAGTTGGTTGTTTTATTCGCTGTCGACTTTTCATGTGAATCCATGTCAAGTTAATCAGATATATGAATTATGCATCTTCTTGTTTTACACCTTCACCACATTTTGTGCCAGAGATGCATGTTTTTGCTTCTTAAGAACAACTTGTAACTTCATTATTCTTGCATTTTCCGCTTTAGTGATTATCAATGGTGGGAACGGTGAGATTTTTATACTAAATTGAAACACAATATTCAAAATTGGAGATTAGGGTTCTTGATTTTTTTTAGGAAAAAGAGTTCTTTGTGTAATTTATTTTAATTGATGGGTTCAAAGTATAAATAAATTATTTAATAAATTAATTTTAAGAATAAAATGAATAATAAAATGAGTTGGATTCTATGACGTCACATGTAATATGAGTTGGATTTTTTTTAAAGACAAATGTAATAATTACATTGGAACACCTAGACTTAGGTGATTTAACCCAATTTTAACCTAGGGCCATTTAGACAACCCCATCATATATTGATCTATTTCATTTTGGGTTTCTATTAAGTACTCATTTGGTAATGATCCTTGTACCCAAAAAAAAAAAAAATTGGTTATGATCCTATTCATGTGGTTGCTGTTACACAATAAGAGGACTAAAGCAGCGGTCAAAAAGAAAAAAGAAATAAAATAAAGGTAACAGCTCTAGCTAAGATGAGCCAGTGCTTATCGTTTTAATGCACAGCAGTTCCGTAACCGCTACCCAATGTTTAAGATGCGTAGCAATTGTTAACCGCTACCCAACTTTACAACGTCCCTGGAACCGCTACCTAATGTGTATTTGAAGTTTTGAACCACTACTAATGCCTTTTTTTTTTCTAGTAGTGTATCCAGTGCCAGTAGAAGCACCACATTCGTACGAAAAAGAAAGAACCAGCAGAAGGGAATAAAGGCTCTCAGGAATGTTAATGGGAGACAAACTAACTTTCACGTGATATTATATTAACTTAGCATATGAGTTTGCCTCTGATTTTTTGTTTGAAAGTGGTTTTCCTTAGATAATTAGTTTGTTAATGAAAGTGGGTGTGGTGGGAGTTTGCCAAATATGTATGTGGGTATCTTGCGTTAGGATCCTCCAATGTTTAATAAGATCACCGACGTTACTGGTTTAATGGTAAGAAAGTTAAATTAAATTCTATAAAGACATTTATTAAGAATGACATGTAACTATTTTTTGGACGGATGACAACACTCATCAAACACACTTTTTTTAACGAGATCAATTGAAACATTGTGGTGTATTATATATCTATGTTTATAATTCATATTAAAGCTTTCACCTATTTAATACTACTTCTATTTTTCAGAATGTTTGTTGTTTTCGCATAATTTTTCTATTTATTTTAAAATGTCTGTTTTAAAAAATTTGAGATATTTAATCATATCTCACTTTTCTACACTTATACCTTCACTTAATAAATTTTAGGTGTTTGCTGTGGTACTTTAAGCCAGACTAAGGTGGGGTATCCAAAATGAGTCGGTTCAACAATAAAGACTCATATACCAGTTAAAATTTTGATTGTGTTCTATCATAGTAATGCAGCGTTCAATTCTTAGGGACATGAGATTTAAAAGTTGTGCTTTCTGAGTTATGTGCATCCATCAACCATGATCATTTTACGCGCATCTCCATCACCATCATTTGTTTCCACCACTCGTACATTTTTTTATCAAAAATTGAATTTCATGAGATAAAGTTAATTGATAAGTAAAGTAAAATCTAAAAATGTAGTATTTACTTTGAATAACATGATAATAATTTATAAAATTATTTAATGGGGTATCATACCAAAATATAATTGAGGGTACCACATAATTTACCTAAATTTTATCTTACCTATCACTTTGTTTATTTTACCAAACTCCAGTCTTCTCTATATTTACCAATGAGTGAGTGCTAATGTGGGTTTCTTGAGAAAAACTACAATATAAGGGTATTACTTTATATGCATAATTTTAAACAACAAATATTATGAAATAGAGGTAGTACATACCAAGAGAAACATTTATAAGCACAAAATTTCAACATAAAAAAGATATGAAGAAACAAAAATATTCACATGATAGGATTGTAATCCATCTATCTTACAAGAAATTTCTGCACATAATACATGATAGTGGGAACGATATATTTTTTTTTTTAAAATGAAAAAACTAGTATTATTATGAAAAGTTGAAAGTCTGCCAAAACAGACAACAGAACCAGTACAATGTCTAACAGACTGAGCAAAAATAAAACCCACCACCAACCTGCAAAGTGGCACTAACATCATTCCAAGCACGAGCCTCATTAAAACCTTAATCGAAAAAATCCAGTGGGAAAAATTCCAGTAAAAAAAGAAAAGTACCACATACTTGAGATAGCCACTCTGCTACAAAATACAAAAATCCATGCTCATTTGAAACTCTGCACTGAGACCACGAATCCCTCATATGTAGGAAATGCTCAGCCACATGAAGTTAACAATGCTAATAACATAACAGCATCAGGAACAAGTGTTGAAACACACCAGCGGCATCCCATACAACACAATGACCATGTAGATATCAGCCATAACAGATAGAACCCGCGAGGCAAATATACTTCCAGCCCTTGAAGCATAAAATATAATACTCCATTTGTATCCATAACTCCAGCACTCCCACCTATATTGTGTGTTTGAATATCAATTAAATAAAAATATTATCGTATTTCTAGTCTAATTGATTAAGAGTTTTGTATACTTTTTATTTTTAAATACACAGGATGTTTATTTGTATGTTAATGTGCGTATGAATGTTCATTTGTGCTATTGTAAGTGGATAACAATACGTGTTTGAAGGTAACTCTATTATTTGCCTTACTAGTAATTTATTTGTCGATTGCATTTTGTCTTTTCATTATGATGAGCGCCAATTGGTTCAGTATTACAAGCTTAAGTGATGATAGAAACTCAGCAGATTCAAATGAGAAAAATGATCATTTGGGGGGTGACTCAACAAATTGTGGTACTGAATCCATCACTGTTGAATGAAGCCAGAGATGACAATGAGGCAAATTTGTCAACCAAGGAAAAGGAATGCAAAAGCAATACGAACATGGAAGCGGCAAAATTTGATCAAGTTTTTTCAGCTCCACTAGGGAACAATACTCTGCAGGCTGAGCAAAATTCTATGCAGCAGCAAGTTATGGAACTGTATAAAAGAAGCATGCTGCATACATGAGTTAATAAGTCCTTGACAAAATTGAAAGATATGATCATGATAATGTGATTCAAAATCATGATAACAACAAGTTAGAAATTGAAAGTCGTGGAACAACCTTGTAACAGTGAGGCTTCATTACACAATTCAAATCCTCTTACTCTTCCTTCTTTGGTCTAGCTTTCACCGCTTCGTCCCTATTTTGACTGTGATGTTTTACTTCCCCACTTTTTATGTTGATTTTAGGCTTAAATACTCTAGGGGTCCCTGAAATTGTATGACGTATGAAAATAAGTCCTTGAAAAATGTTTTTCCGATTCAGGATCCCTGAAATTTTTTTTAATCTAAATAAGCCTATACCCGTGTTATGTGTTTATGTGGCTCTTATTTTGCACAATCATCATTTCCACGTGACTATATTTTTTATTTTTAATGCTTAGATGCCTCTTTCTTATTCAAATTAATCTAACTTAACACTAACCTAACCAAAATTAATTTTAAATCCCTCATCTTCTTCCAGGAAAAAACCAAACTATTAAAATTTTCTAGAATCTAAACCCTCAAGCCACCACCACCACCCTGAAGCCAAAACCCACAACCACCATCCTCAGCACCAACACCAGCCATAGCCAAGTCGTGCTCCACCACTCCCTCCATGCAAACCACCTCCAACTCCTCTCTTTTCTCTTCCAAAACACAGCCACAACCAAAACTCAAATCTGAAAACAACAAACCGAAATCCAAAATTTTCAAAACCCATGTCTGCAAACGAAAATAGAACATGGTAATTCAGGAAATATAATATCAAACTACACTTTCAAGCCCAGAAATCAACCGCCACAACCCCAGCCCATAACCTTCAACCACCATAACCATTCCCCAAACCAAAACCTTTAACCACCACAGAACAAGAAAATGAAGAAAGGGAGAGGCAGAGTGAGGCACAAGAAGGCGCATCCGATATGCTCCGTTTTGTTTGGCGCATCTACTTCCTCTCAGGCCTTGATCTCTTCTTCTTCTTCTTCAATTCTTTTGATCAGAAACATGGCGGATCTGCTTTGAAGATTGGGGTGAGGGAGCGGTTGTGCGAGAGAGGATATGCTTTCTCCAGCAGTTGATCCTTCTCTGCTGCTCCCACCATGGTTAATTTCTGCGATCTCTTCTTCTCTAGGGTTACCTTCTCCAACAATATCAACCCGCACCCCACCCTCACCTGAAAGCGAAAACCCCAAATCCACCACCACCACCAACTCATCTTCTAGTTTTTGGGTTAGGATTTTTGGGTTTGGGTTAAGAAGAAGAGGAGGAAGAAGGTGGATGATGATAAGAAGAAGAAGACAATAAAGAAGGCGTTAGTTTTTTTGTTTTGTTTACAGAAGGCGTTAATCATAGATAAAAAAGATGAGAAATATGTTTTAGTTAAAGATTATGATATTTTGTTATTTTTGTTAGTTATTAGATTAAGTTTTTTTTTTTGTAATGTTGTTTTTTGATTAAAATTAATTTGTTAATTATACTTGATTAATACATGTGTAATAAAAGAAAAATAAAAAAGCCACGTGGAATTGATGATTGTGCAAAATAAGAGTCACATAAGCACATAACACGAGTATGGACTTATTTAGATTAAAAAAAAAAATTTAGGGATCCCAAATCGGAAAAACATTTTTTAGAGACTTATTTTCATACTCCATACAATTTCAGAGACCTGCAAAGTATTTAAGCTTTATTTTAACCTTAATGGTCAAGGGACTGAGAAACTAAAGGCTCACTACCAATCTATTAGCATATGAGTTCTTTTACTGCTTGGTTTTTATTTTTGTGTATTGTATTGGACTGTTTAAATAGATTATCTTTTATTTATTCAAGAGAAAAAGTTTGATGCACCGACGGTGTAAAGTTTTTTTACACCGTCAACTAATCAGATTTCAAGGATGTGAGAAAATCTCTCTTTTCATTTAATTTCTTTGATTGACATGTCACATCCTTAAAATCTGATTGGTTGACGGTGTAAAAAAACTTTACACCGTCGGTGCATCAAAATTAAGAAGCATAAATCAATAACAAGAATTAAGAAGCATATTTAACAACATCATATCATATTTAATACTACAAACCAAATCACTGATGAAGAGAATCAAAGATTACTTGGTTTGAACAGACTTCTTCCTCTTCTCCTCGGCAGCAAGAACACCACTTTCCCAAGCTCTTCTCCTTTTCAGACAGAAAAACCTATCCTTGTTCCTTTCATATTATCCTCTCCCCCTTAATGATCATTTCTCTCTTCTACATTGGCTTGATTGCTCACCTGATTTTATTTTATTTTCATTGCAATTGCCTGATTTTGGAGAATTTAGAAATTGTGTTACCTGAGTTGATTTTGGATAAAATGGTGGGACGAAGGGAGGAAGAAGAGGAAGAGGGGGGAAATGAAGAAGGCCTAAATTTGATAAAAAAGAATTTTAAAAGACGTAAAAATTACACATGAACACTTATATTTAACTAGGATTGTCATGTGGGCGAGTGACTTGGTAAAGAATACCTCAAATATTCTATAAGGTCATAATGATTATTTTCAATCAAACAATTTTTAGGGACTAAAACCGTAATTTATATATATATATATATATATATATATATATATATAACCATTTTAAATTAGGTTATATAACTCATAAACCACAAACATCGGTTCAGAGAATGACAATGAGTAAACAGCCATTTTGGTCCTTGATTGTGTTCACTTATGACGGACTGGTCCTCATACTTTGGAAATGGTTGTTTTTCATCCCTTAATGTGTTGCCGTCGGTCAAATTAGTCCTTGGTTCAATTTTCCGTTAGTCCTTGAGACGGAAAAATCCAAATGGCAAGTTTTTTTTTCCACACAAGCGTCCTACGTGGCACATTTTCATTTCTCCTCCCTAAAAAGTAAAAACAATGTCAAACCGGTCCCTCAAGCTTCCACACTCTCTCTCTCTCTCCTTCCTCCTGCTCTTCTTCATCATCATCATGTTCATCTTCACCAGACTTCATCATCATCAATTCATTATTTTCTTCATTTCAATCACGCCCCTTGCCTCTCATGCTCTCCTTCACCCTCTGTATCATTCTTCTCCCTTCACCCTACGTTCATCCTCTTTTCTCCTCCTTCCTCCAAACCTGCCTCAACTCAGATCCGCACCACTGTAACATGCACCGCGCAATCGGGACCAGATCGCGACCCATGCCTCCAAATTTTGCATCTTTTGGGTCAACAATGCATCTTTACATCCAATGAGGCTTGGATCTGGTGGTTTTTGCTTGGTTTTGAAATGAACAGTGGTTGGGTGAAGAAGAAGCAAAGTTGCAGAGATGGTAGAGGATGAAGAAGAAGAAGGGGGTTTTGATTTTGACAAACCATAGTGTGATTTTCTGAAACCATCGTGCTTACACCTCGTTGAAGAAGCCTTCAATTTCATCTACCAGTAATCCTTGCATCCTTTTCCCAGATTTCGTTTTTCCCCTTCAATTTCATCTACCAGTAATTTTGCTCTGTCATTTTGTTGTTCCCTTGCTGTGTAATTTGGGAGGAATTTTTTCCTCTAACTCTTAATATATGATATCAGTTTCTTTTGCAAAATATATATATAGCTCAAATCACTTGTAGCCTTAACTGACAAAGCAAAGTAATATGCTTTGAGCTTGACTATAGTGTGTTACAGTACTTGCTGGAAGAAGCTTTCTTGAGTCTGTTGCTGTAATTGTGTAAGCAATGGTTTTTGCCTTCTTTCAATCAATTTGTTTGCTGCACATTTTTGGGTGCTGGGTATATGGGGGTATATGCAATATATCAATTTATTTCTTTTGTGTCTAGCAATGTGTTTGATTAAAATGTCATTTGTTGCGTTTTATGTATTCTGTATCTAATGATTAGTATGGGTTGTGGGTGGCTGATTTTTGTGGATTTATGGATTTCTCTTCTTTTTGATAGGAGTTTTCGATGTGAGATTTTTTATGAAGATGATAATAAAGAAAATCTGGGGTTTATGAAGAAAATGAAGATGTAGGGATGAAGAATAAGAAAATCTGGGTTTAATAAGAAAAAGAAGATGAAGGATGATGAAGATGAACATGATGATGATGATGATGAAGAAGAGCTAGAGGAAGAAGCATAAGTCGGGGACGAGTTTGACATTATTTTTTAGGAGGAAAATGAAAATGTGCCACGTAGGACGCTTGTGTGGAAAAAAACTTGCCATTTGGATTTTTCCGTCTCAAGGACTAACGGAAAACTTAACCAAGGACTAACTTGACCGACGGCAACACATTCAGGGATGAAAAACAACCATTTCCAAAGTATGAGGATCAGTCCGTCATATGTGAACACAATCAGGGACCAAAATGGGTGTTTACTCGAATGACAATATTGTAATTTCATATTTATATCCCCTTTGGTGTCATTTTTTCGGACAAGCTTGAAGGCAAAAATTTGATGAGTGGGACCCACATATAATCCCCCCTTCTCCTTGTTTCCTTCCACTACCAAACAACTCATTTCACACTTTTCCATCCGTGATCCTTGCTTCCTCTCTCTATCACTCCTTTTTTCCATGCATCCAAACAAAGTGTAAATGGCAAAATGAGGAAGAAATCTAAACCTACATGAATGAAGGCCCATTTTATCCTTGCTCACACTCGTATTGCCTCTTCTCTCAAACAGAGCTGTTTCGAGAGAGAGAGAGAGGGGCAATTTTTAGAGGTAGAAAGCTTAATATTTAAAGAATCTTTTCCAAATAATACACACATTCTATATATTGTTAATAATAAATACCCTATAGAGACATCTTTCCAATTTTTAAACTATTTTTTTGAATTAATTTATTAATAAAAATTATTATTACTATTATTAATTAATTAAAAAACTTTATACTATTTACATATAAATATATTTATTAGTTTTATTTTATAATTTTAATACTTTCTTCAATTTATGAATAAAAATTAACATTATATGTAGTTTTAAATAATAATTAATCTGTTCAAAAAAATAATAATAAATATGTTTTTTTAAGAAACTGAAAATTCTCAATAGCTAATAAAGTTAACATTATAAAATAGTTGTCAATAATTTATTTTGGTACATGGAAAGATAAATTCCACCCTCTAGGGTTCGATCGCTGGACCTCCCTCACCCCAACCTATATGTCTCCTAACACTTGAGTTCAGTGACGGATGCAAGTTGAGAAGTATGAGGGCAAGTGCCCTCACATGAATATGGAAAAATGCATTAGAAAAAAAAAATTGAGTAGTAAAAGTGTGTGGTTTTTGATATTTTTTTTGATAAAAATTTCCCTAATCACTTATGTCTCACATTGCTAAATGTTCTCACTTGAGTAGTAAAAGTATGCGGTTTTTAGTGGCCCCTTAGGTAAAAAATGTCTTCACTTGCGTCTCCTTTGGTAAAAAAAATTTCTCACTTCTAATAGTATATATTAATTTTTTTATTACGAATTTATATGTATATATTACCCCCACTACATAAAATTTCTAGATCTGTCACTGCTTGAGCTATCATTCGAAGATAATTGTCAATAATTTATTACTATGAGCTCGCTTGGTGATCAGGATAGGATAAGAGCATGATATGATAAATGATTGGATAAGGACAGGATAAGATAAGAGCGATAGACTCTTATCCTATCTTGCGTTTGAGGTGGACATGATATTGATAGGATAAGATAGAAACAATGAAAAATGTATCAAATTCTTCTTTGAAATAAAAAATTCATAATATTCATAAACTGATATCCTATCCTGTCACGATAATTTCTATCCTTACTCCCCCCTCATGATAACTTTTACACATGATAGACAGGATAAGATAAGGGTCAGGATAGTGTTATCATATCCTGCTGGCACAACAAACAACATATTACAACATGATATGATTACTGCAATCCTATCATGTTTATTTATCATGTCCACCAAACGCGCCCTATAGTTATTAAGATAAAGCTCAAGATAATTTTAAAATTATTTTCTACAATAACACGAAACAACACTATAGAGTACAATCAAACAACATAATAATAATTTAAGTTATTTAAAATAATTACAAAAATAAATATTTACAGAAGGCATTGAACAATTGACTATATTAGTTTTTTTAATATTAAATTCTAATTTTAATTTTAATAAATAAGAATTTTTTTTCTAAAACAGAAGATTTTATTTATGAATAATAAAAAACACCAAGAGAAAAAAAAATTATAAATTGTGACAATTGGTAATGATTATAAAAAATTATTATTAACCATCTATTATTGTTATTAATGTAAAAGGTAGTTAATCTTAATTATTTTTATTATTTAAAAATTCACCTCAAGTTGTTAATAATAATTAAAATTTAAATATTTAATTTTAAATATGATAAATTGAAAAGTTTAAAAATTAAAACTTAATATAATGAATAATAAAGTGGATGTAGTTGTTATTTTTAGTTTTCAATATTGTTTATTTAACTTATTTAATACAAAAAAAGGTCATTGCTTTATTCAATCTTTTTCAAGTCATATATATAATATTTATACATATATATATAATATTTATATATATATAAATATATTTATATATATATTATGTATTTATATTCATTGATTTAATTTTTTTCTAATAATAAAAATAATAAATTATTTATTACAGTATTAGAAAAAAATTATTTAAACTTCTAATTATATTTCAACGGCTCATCACTCATAATTTAAATAAAGTTACTAGAACAACAAATAAATACAATTGTTAAAAAATTTCTTTATGCACTAATAATTTTCATTTATATTATTTAGTTATAGTCATTAATTTTTTTGTTTTAATAATAATTATAATAATATCTAAATTTGCATCCACAATGGCTTTGTTACTCCTATAAATTGTGGCAAATGAAAGAAGAAGAATGCACAATTACATCTTTCTTTCTCTTTGTAATAATGGCTAGCAATGGTCATGTACCCTTTGTATCCCTGGCCTCTGCGAATGACTCCTTAGGGAAAATCCTTGAGAGCTCCACTACCCTTCCTGGAAGCTCCTCCACCTTGTGCGATTCAAGCCCAGGAGGAGGGGAGTGCGTGAGAATTGGACCCCAAGAACAAACTACAACAAACATTACATCGATTTCCACACCACCTTCCCAACCAACACAACCACCAACCACCTCTGAGTACACCACTCTGGCCAACGTTGACCTAAGTAACACACAACTACCCTCTAAGAGATCAAGGGGAAGACCCTTAGGCTCTAAGAACAAGCCCAAATCACCTATAGTCACCAAGAACGAGTCTGAAAACCACCTTAAACGCATCACCATTGAAATCCCTTCTGGCAATGATGTTATTGCAACACTCGTCAACTTTGCCCGCAGCCGCCAAGTCAACATCACTATCCTCGATGCTGTCGGCACTGTGTCTGACATTCCTATTCTCCATCCTCACACCAACAAAAGCATTGTTTTTCCTTATCGCAGAGGCTATCAAATAATTTCTCTAAATGGCACATACATGTATTCCCATTTTCCGTCCTCGTCCACCACCGCCAGTAACCTTCCATATCGAAATAACTTTATGATTTACTTCTCTACAGCTGAAGGTGGCCTCTATGGTGGGTTTGTTGCAGGCAAGCTCATAGCTTCAAGTGTTGTTCTGGTCACGGTCGAATTATTCAGGAATCTTGAATACCACAAGGCGTCATGCATTGATGGAGTTTATGAAGTAGGTGAGCATTCCTCTACGGTAATCTACCACCATTCAAACTCGTTGAATTCAGAGCTTCCCCCTCAACCTCCTACTTGTGGTGATGTGAATGCCTTGAAGTTGAACCACTCCACTCAACCTAATGGTTACTAGGACATATGGATGTGGATGTTAAGATCAATTTCTTACCCTCAACTGCTTTTTTTGAGTATTTTAATTTTTTTAGTTGATAATGCATAATTGATGTGATTTTTCATGTATGATCTTTTCAAAGTGAGTTTTAGAATTAAATTTAGATCTCAGCTTGCATGTCTTCATCATGTTTTTTTTTTGTCTTTGTTTTTTTTTTGTCTTTGTTTCTTTTGTCATGTGTGTGTCTTGTGTCAAACAGTGATGGACTTAAGATAAAAGCTTAATTCCACTTTTCATCCCCGATCTATCATAATTGTGCGATTTTGGTTCCATTAATTTAAAATGAGCAATTTACATCCCTCCCTCATGTTTGTGTCGTCAACAGTTTTAGTCCGCCCGTTAAATTATGGACGGAAGGAGGTGACGTGGCCATCATTAAATGATGCGGCATCCAAAATGTATTTCCAAGGAGATAATAAAACTGTTAAAACATAAATTTATAAAACAAATGATTTAAAAAAATAAAAATTTAACCCAGAAATTCATCACAACATCTTCTTCCTTTTGTTCTTTTTCTTCTTTATCATCATCTTCATTACCCTCCCTCATCTTCTGCTTTATTACAGACAAAAAAATTCCAAAGCCCACCCAACCCCATCTTCAGTGTCTGATTCTTCACCACCACGCTCAACCCCACCACGCCACCAACCCATCATCCAACCCCATCTTCACCCTCTGATTCTTTACACCGCACCAACCACCACCACCCCGAACCACATCTTCACTGTCTGGAAAGCAACCCAAAAGTTACATAACAATCCTCAAAACCCCATCTTTCAACAATCCATTCCCGCAAATCCAACTTTCAGCCAAAATCGCACAACCACAACCTAGAACCGAACCTTCACATCCACCTCTAACAAACACAACCACAATCTAGAATGAGACAGGAAATTGAGAGAGCGAAATAAGGAGAGAATTGATGCCATCCACCCACTATATCAGAACCCACCATCGTCAAGACACAAAACCCCATCTAGTTTGTAACTGTGATTTTTGGTTCAAACTCCTAACAACATCTTCAAAGACGAGGGTCACAACCCGACCAACAGATCAAGCGCCACCCAAACAGCCTCCCATGATCTATCCTCTCTCTATCTCCCTCCTTTGAACCCTGTGTTGAGCCCTGTAATGGGGGTGTGATGGGGGATGCAGATCTTGTAGATGAGTGGAGCGAAATTTCTCTTGGTTTGCATAGGGTAGAAGGGAGATGGGGGTTTGTTATTCTGATTTGGGGTTTGCATTTGGGTCATGGGGTTGGGGTGGGGAAGAGAAAGAACAAGAAGGTTGGGTTCTGGGTTTGCTGAAGATGAAAGCGTGAGGGAGGAGATGAAGAAAAAAAGAAGAAGAAAAGCGTGAGCCTCCTAATGAATGTTAAACCCAGTCGTAAAAGATGATCCAAGCTTAGTTAATAAATCAATCGTTGCCACTGAGTTTCCCTCCCAAATAGTATATAGAAGAACAACAGTACAAGACCGTTGAAGCAATAGTTGAACAACACTAAGAATACTAGCATAAATGTGAAAATGGTTTCACTTTTGTTGAATGAGATTAAGAGCTAACAAAGAAGGTGAGACTAACAAGATGTGACGGTAGTCCAAGAAAGACGAAAAACTAGGAATCCACCTTCCACACTTTAAAGGGTTAAAGATCATAGGGACACAAAAAGGGTGCGTTGGATTGTGTCCCTGTAATTCGATCGTCATTGACTAGTTTCTAATGGACTACATAATAGAAGGCTTCGATAACTTATCTTTATCTTGCCTCTTCTTCCATTATTGAGTATACTTATGTATGGGAATATGTATATGTGTATATATATGGATTGGCCACCAATTTTTAAGGGAAATCAGAACTCTCAAAATAAATAGAAATTTGGTTTGCGGCAAAGTCTAAATTTCGGAGTCATTTACATGTGAGGAATGTATTAGCACCTTACGATGTCCGTAAAAATAGCTATCTCTGATTAATTGTACAAAATTCAATAACTTAAAAAAATATTCATTTTACCAAACAAAGAGAAGATTTATTTTTATGTTTTATAATTTAAATATATACAAAGGAAAGAAAAATATTATTTACAAGAGAGCCTTGAAAGTTTTTATTTTTAGAGTGCATGTTGGGAATTAAATCTCAACCCACACATTCTCTATAAGCAAGCAGACATCAAGACTATAAAGTTCTAAGGTTTGAGAGAGAAATTGATTGCATAGTTTGACGGGGTGTCCGACTCCTATTTACCTCTATCGAAATACTCAAGGTTTACGTAGTTATAGAGGTTAATGAGAGAAATTGAGCTTAATATTTTTGTGAAATGTGTTTTTATTTTATTTCATTAGATTTTACATGTTTTTGAATTTTATGCTAATAAAATAATTTCATGGAAAATCAATTTGAACACTAACAATATCAAAACTAAAAACTGTCAACAAAATGGTAATAAACACAAAGGATCATATTAGTCCCTGTGTTTGTAAACACGTTTGATTTTGGTCCCTCAGTCAAAAAACTGCCAGTAACTGTATTATAAACCGCCACTAACTATAAAAAAAACTGTCACTAATCGTCATTTTTTGGCTAAGGGACCAAAATCAAACACTTTTACAAACACAGGGACTAATATGACTCTTAACCCTTAATTCTAATATTAACACAAATTAATATGTTAAAAAAACACAAATTAATGACTAGATTACACATATAGACTAAAACATATCAGCCCAAAACACACACAATTAACTCACGTTGGGCCTATTGGCCCATTACTAACACACATTAACATAAGTAGTAAAAGCTGCTTTGGAGTCTTAATTGAAAAGAGAGAGGCAGAGATTGAACCGTAAAAACAGAGGAGAGGAACGGTGGCGCAGCGACTCTGATGGTGGTTTGGTCACGGTGCTGTGAGTGGAGGCTGGAACTTTGGGCTATGGCTTTGTGGCGGCTTGAGAGGAATCACGGTGGCTGCTTTGGAGTCTTTTTTTTTGGTCCATGCTGCTTTGGAGTCTTAAAGTTGCTGGATTAGCAAGGTTCATTGGAGGCTATGAAGGTTCGAAGGTGGCTCAGCCATGATTGCCTATGTGGGAAAGCTAGAGGAACGCAGTACCGATGAACCTTACAGAGGAAGTTACCAAGTTTTTACAGTTTTAATCATTAGGAAGAGCGGCCAAAAGACACGTGAAGTGACATGTCTTTAGAGTAACATTGTTTATATAAAGCCTTCAGAGTAATGTTTGTCTAAGTTTTCTTCTGGTTAGAGTTACACATTGGCTAGAGATGTGGTTAATCAAGTGTTCATAAATGGTAGTGCAAACCCCAACTCTTGAGCTAGCTTTTAGGTTGAGTTAGACCTATCTAATTCTAATATGGTATCAGAGCCTATCCTAGATCTATTTGTTGACTCCCCATATTTGAGTCACTCGTTTCATTCCACGCTCCAGATGTCAAACCCTGGACGTGAGGGGGTGTTAGAGTGTGTTAGAGTCTCACATTGGCTAGAGATATGGTCAATCAAGTGTTTATAAAGGGTAGTGCAAACCTCAACTCTTGAGCTAGCTTTCGGGTTGAGTTAGGCCTTTCTAATTCTAATACTTAAAATGAAAGTTTTTTCATTGACTCAATTGAAAATATCATGCTTCTCTACAACTTTCTGAAGCACAATATTTTGTGGGCATCTATTAGCCTAAAATTTTACCAAGACCTAAGATTAGGTCGAAGGTAAAATTCATGGAAGACCTTAATAGTTCAAGGCCATGAGATGGGATTCTTGGATTCAAATCAACAAATTTGCTAAGTTTTTAGATTACATCGAAGCTCCAGGTCGAAGGTCGGAGTCTTGATATTCCAAAACTTAGTGAAAATCACAAACATTCAGTAAAAACTGAGCAAATTTATCACAAATATCCAGTGAAAGTTGAGCAAATTTCTAGTCGGAGAAATGTTAGCCTGACATTTATGCTAGTATTCTTAGTGTTGGTGTTGCTTTAGCGATCTTAGAGAAGTTCTTCAACATAATATGTGGGAGGGATACTCAGAGGTTGTGATTAACTTCTTAGCTAAGCATCAACCCTCTTCTACGGTTGGTTTTAACATTCATCGAGAGAATCTTGTAAGCATTTCACCTATTCTTTTGTTGATTATTCAGGTGTTTTGTCTCTTATGAGTTAATTTTGTTTTCTTTTTCTTATTGTACAATAAAAATACTTACTCGTCTAAGAAAAATCAATTGTTGATAGATTAGTATAGAAGTGCAGTTTTATGTCATATATGATTGTTTTTTTAAGCATCCACTTATACTAATTAATATAGAATCAAACATAAAATCTCATTTGATTTATATGAAGTTCGTCATTTTTTTACACAAGACCGATACACTCCATAAAAGAAACAAAGACAAAAAAATGATGAAGACATGCAAGTTGAGATCCAAATTTAATTCTCAAACTCACTTTGAAAATATTTTAAATGAGAAATTACAATAATAATTCATAATCTACTAGAAAATATTAAAATACTCAAAAAATCACAAGGTGGAAACATTGAAACAACAATTAAAGATATTGATCTTAACACCCACATCGATATGTCTTAGTAACCATTAGGGTGATTGGAGTAGTTCCACTTCAGGATTTTCACATCACCACATGTAGGAGGTTCAGGAGGGGGCTAAGAATTCAATGGGTTTGAACTACCACCAACAACATCATAAGCAGACATGTCGAAATTGACAAGCGCATAATTGATTTCGCCCTCATGCTAATGGAGCTATTTGAATGGTGATTGATGATAGTAGAAGAATGCTCACCTACTTCATCATCCTGAATGTGTCCATCATTGTATGGCCTAGTGGTATTCAAGATTCTTGAATACTGCGACCAGACCACAACAACACATGAAGCTATGAACATCCCTAAAACAATCCCACCATAAAAGACACCTTGAGTCTCAGAGAAGTAAATCCTAAAGTTATTCCAATAGGGAGGGTTAATAGCAGTTCTGGAGGAGTAAAGGAAATTGGAATACATGTAGGTGTCATTGAGAGAATTTATTGTATAGACTCCACGATAAGGAAAAACAAGCTCATTGCGAGTTAGAGGATGAAGAATATGAATGTCATACACGGTGTCGGAAGCACCACGGGCAATGATGTTGACTTGGAGGCTACATATAAAGTGGAAGATTGTTGCAACAACATCATTTCCAGAAGGGATTTCAATGGTAATGGGCTTAAGGTGGTTGTCAGGCTCTTCATCGTTGGCCTACCAAAACATACCACAACAAACATTACATTGATTCCTACACCAATCTCCCAGCTACCACCACCACCATCCACCTCTAAGTACACCACTTTGACCAACAAAGACCTATCTAACACCCAACCACCCTTTAAGAGGCCAGGGGGAAGACCCATTGGTTCTAAGGACGAGCCCATCACCATTGAAATACCTTCTGGAAATGATGTTATTGCAACAATCATCAACTTTGCATGCAACCGCCAAGTCAACATCACTATCATCGATGCTTTCGCCACCATGTCTGACATTTCTATTCTCCATCCCCAAACCCACAATGGCCTTGTTCTTCCCTATTGCGAAGTCTATGAAATAATTTCTCTCAATGGAACCTACATGTATTCCCATTTCCATTCCTCGTCCACCACCGCTAGTAACCTTCCATATCGAAATAACTTCATGATTTACTTCTCTACAGGTCAAGGTATCACTTATGGTGGGTTTGTTGCAGGGAAGCTCATAGCTTCAAGTGTTGTTGTGATCACGCTCGAATTATTCATGAATCTTGAATACCACATGGCGCCATACTTTGATGTAAACATTCAGGTTGATGAAGTAGATGAGTATTCCTCTACATTCATCAACGACCATTCAAATAGCTCCATTAGAATGGGGGTTGGAAACAATAATGCGCTTGTAAATTTCAGCATGTCTACTTATGTTGTTGTTGTCGGTGGCAGTTCAAGCCCGTTGAACTCCTAGCTTCCCTCTCAACTTTCTACTTGTGGTGATTTGAATCCCTTGAAGTTGAACCACTCCACTCACCCAAATGGTTGCTAGGAGATATCGATGTGGGTGTTAAGATCAATTTCTTCAAATGTTGTTTCAATGTTTCCAGTTTGTGGTTTTTTGAGTATTTTTAATATTTTCTAGTAGATTATGAATAATTGATGTGATTTTTCATGGAAGATCTTTTAAAAGTGAGTTTGAGAATTATATTTGTATCTCAGATTTCATGTCTTCATCATTTTTTTGTCATTGTTTCTTTTATCATTTGTTTTTGTCTTATGTCAATGATGAACTTAATGAAAATCAAATTAGATTTTATGTTTGATTCTACGCGAATGAGTATAAGTGGATGCTTAAAAAATTAATCATGTATGGCATTAAACTGCACTTCTATACGACCCTATCAACAAATGTTTTTTTTAGACAAGCAGGGTGAAACAATATTTGAATAGAACTAAGATTACTACTTTAAATGTGAAACAAGTGACACTTTTGTTGAATGAGATAAAGAGCAAAAAAATAAGGCGAGAGTAACAATATGCATCAGTAGCCCATATCCCGACAAACACGAAGACCACTTAAGATAGCAAGAAGCTCAACCTACAACACATTAGAGAAGCCAAAGAAAGACAAAAAACAACAAATCCATATTACACAATCATCTCGCAGAGCCCCCTTGAGCACTTGGATTTCCTAGAGACTCTCATCAATGTTAAGAGTTAACAATCCTGTCGAAGGACGTTCCCAAGAAATCCTTCACGAACCAGCCCACGAGGAGGATGCAAATGAACTCTACAGAAGAAAAAAATAGTGTAGATGTCGTCTGTTGCTACACGACCTTCAAATTAAAAGGTTCAACTATTAAAAACATTCATGCACCTCTGCTTCAAGACCTTCCATTTGCAAAGCTCTAGATCATATTCCTTGGGGGTTTTGGGCGAATTCGTCATGGCGAATTCTCACTTTGGTACCTTTCTTGGGGACTTGGCCCCTTTTCAGTGTTATTCTTTTTGTTCATATGAATGATTCACAACTGTGTGCTCATGACATTATTTATGACGGAGGGAGATGTATTCTATATCATGGGCTTCCGGATTATGTTTGGAATTATTTGTTAGGTGCCCAGGTGATTATTGTTGATGAAGTCTAGGAAGCAAAAGTGTGGTACAAAAACTTAGATGGTATTTATACAACCAGAAATGATTATCATTGGTTGTCCTCCATCGTTGGTAGCTCTACACTTGGAACTAACATCACTCCTTGCTTGAGAATGTACGATTCTTTGCTTGGAAATCTTGAGTTCTACTCCCACAATATTTATTCTGGATAACCAAGTATTTCGGTAGATATCATTTGTCCAATGTGTGGAAGGCATGACCAGACTATTATGCATTGTGTGTGATAATGCTCATTTTCGGGAGAATCAACTGATGGTTCTTCCTTCAAGTCTTTAGGAATCTTAGGTTGTTATGACTAGATCGATGAGGGCCTTAGCGTTGATTGTTAGATTGGTGTTGATAGGGTGGTTTTTTTGGTTTTCTTTCTAGGGTTCTTTGAGAACTGTGTTTCGCTAATGGTGGTTAGCTTTTTATTGTACTAATTAATCACTTATTTTTAATATAGACATATAAATCATCGATTCTTACAATTGTTAGGATCTTCTACTAGATATATAAATCAAAATTTAAATTTAACATAAACAAAAATAAATTACTTTATGTGAGAAGGACTAACAAGACTATTAATTAATGAGAGTATTTCATATTCATGCATTTTAATAGGCACAACATAATTAAAAATTAAAATATATAACCTACGAACATTACCTGAAAGAATCAAGGGTGTTGATTCAAGTGAAATGACCATAATCCCTTAAATATGTAGTTCTATTGTTTGTAAGAGTCCACACGCTCGTTGACCTTCATCATCTCTCATGAGAATAATCTCTCCTTTATTAAGTGAAAGGATATTCTGAAAATTTAAAAAATAAGATTAAATATAATATTGACATTTTATGCAGTTTTCCACCTATATATTTAAAATTATAGATGATAGTGATCAAGTATTGTGCATTATAGAAGGGGTTGTTATGTTTGTTGGTAGTTTACCCTATATCATGAGAGGTTGTTCTCATGCAGCTTTTCTCATTCAATAATATTTGTTTTCGAAAAAAATTGTGCATTATAGAAATACACAAAAAAATAGAGATGGTTACTCATACAAACCCATTTAATACATAAAAACCCTATCATCATTAAATTTAGATATAATTTTCATCCTTGATTAAAATCTGAATCTACATGTTGGTTTCATACAAAAATACAATAAAAGATATTTCTATTATTTACTAAAATCATTTTTATATTAACATACCAACGAAATAATTTGCTCCGGAGAGAAGGATAATGGTGAAAAATTAATATGAAAAAAATATATTCGCATAATCTAGAAGTCATTAATGAGACTTAAACATGTTATCATTTAACACAAGAGCTATACATTTATCTTGATATTTCTCCATATTTAAAATGTTAATATTTATGTGTAATGAAGACAAAAATCCAACAACTCCATATAATACATTTGTTTTTGTTTATAAAAAAGAATATCAAAGTTAGCGAATTTGATAACCAAACATTACGAATTGAGGCGATGAACATACCAGCAAATCAGATGTATGTATTGATGCGTTCGTGCCTTGCTCTGTCCGTAACAACCAAAGTAGATGAAAATTAATGGTGATTGTTGGTGCTGAAGATAACAAAGAACGCCCATAAATTTGTGTTATCGTATTTTTTTTAAACAAAAGATAATATATTAGATGAATAAAAATTTGGGAACAAGGCTCTCCCAAGTGAGAACACGAAGCCCGAAACGACGAAACAACACAGAACAAAAGTCCTAAAGGAACAGCAAACAAAAGCAAACAAACACAAACCATAATAAAAACAGAACAACAAGAGAACCAACACAAGAAAAGGAGGAGACGATCAAGATTGTCAAAGAGATGATATATGGAGTACCATCCATTGCCAAGAAAGTTGTGTCACACCCAAACACAAAGAGGAAAAGAGCCAAAGGTATAACTAGAGCTAAGGAAACAGGCCCAAGACTTGGCCATTTGACACAAATAAATTCAGTTTTACTTCTTCTCGAATTCACTAATAATTGAAAAAACAAATACACACACTAAAATTTTGATTTTCTATAGCCTTTAGGAGATCCATAAGAATGGAGAGGAAAAAAAAATTAAACTAAGATCGATAATATTATATTAACAAACTCAATGATTAGCGTCATACCGATTAGTGCGGAGATAGTGGGGTGGGAAAGTAGTCTCTCGGTAATCAGTTGTGGGGTTACCCTAGTTAACATTGGAAAAAAAAATGATCTTAACAAACATTAAAACTACTGCTTCAAAAGATTAGTTATGAAAAAATATTAATAGACAATTATAACTGAAAAAAAATTCACAAACACCCAGATCCGTCAACATTCGAAAAGACATAAAAAATAAAAATATTATCAAAATGAGAGATGATAATGAGTGATATGTTAGAAAAAGAAGATAAAGACGTGAAGAGAAAATGAGTGAAAATTATTATGTCATATGATATGAATAAAGTTTGAAATTGAAAATGGAGGTACTTACGTAGTTTGTGCTTGTAAAAATTGAATTTTAAAAAAACTATTTTTTCAAAAGCAAGATTTTATTGAATTCAAGTCTAGAAACAAGTCCTTTCAATAAATGACACAATACAATGTCATTAAAGACGAAAAACAAAGAAAGCAACGCAAATGATGCTAATTCTTGGAAAATGACAATCTAAGCAAGTAAAAAATCAAAACAAAGAACGCAAAATCCCAAAACCAAACCTCAAAGCCCAGCGTCAGAGTCGTTATCAAACCTAACGACAGAACCATTTCCTCCAACAAGGCAACATTCGCTATCCATTCACGACCAATAGCATATCCCTCTCGTCGGCCCACTGAGGTTGTTCATCCTTTAATAGCTACCTCCGGTGGCTGAAGCTTAGGGTCGAACAAGATCCTAGCCATTGAATAGAAAAATTAAAAGATTTAATTTGTTAAAAATAATATTTAATAATATCTGAAGTTATAACTTAACTCACCTAGATCCCTTCACATTCAAAAAGACATAAAAATATAAGATCAAAATTGTAAGATCAAGTTTTGATCTAGTAGTACAACTCTATGTTTTGATGATTACAAGTTAACCTTTTGATATGAACAATTGTGGTACTCTAACGTGTTTTTCTGAGTGTGCTATTTGCAGGCTCTGACCTCAACTCAATCTCACACAAATCAGAAGCACTGTGTATAAAGAGCAACCCAAGCAACGCTTTCGCATTCACCATGTTCAGTATGAACAGTGGAAAAGCTTCAGAAGTTCTGAAGTTATACAAACTCTGATGTGGACTCAGTCACTAGAAGCTCTGAAGATCCAGAAGTTCTGATAACCAAGAAACACTGAAGGTTCAGATGTTCTGATGGTGTAGAAGACTCTGAAGTTGCAGAAGCTGAATAGTGGAAACTCTGAAGTCCGGAAGCAAGAAACTCTGAAGGCCATGTTCTTCCCTCTGAGTTCAGAATCAGAAGATACAATGGTCAGAGGATCTGTGCTTTCCCTCTGACTCTGATCAACCGGCTTCACAAGTTCCAATATGAAGCATTCCCCTGATCAGAAGTCCCCTAGGTTTAAAGGTCGCGTCGCTATCCAAGTACAAAAGCAACTGTACCTTCCTGACGACCTACCTAACAGTCTCAGACACAGCAGAAGCTGGATTTTCCAGAACTGCCCTCCAACGGTAGCATTTCTCATGCAACGCTCAACCCTAATCCTTGGAGTATATAAAGAGGCTGAAGACTGAAAGAAAAAAAAAGAAGCATTCACATACGCGCAAGACATATTCAAAATCTTCTAAGTTTTCTTTCATCTGAAATTCATTGAGTTTACTATTAGCTTTTTAGAAGCAAATCTCTTGTAAACAATTCTTTGATAAACAGTTTGTTTAGTTCCTTTAGGAGATCAAGGTTGATCGGATCCTAGAGAAGACTAAGAGAGTGAATCTTAGTGTGAGCTAAGTTAGTGTAATTGTTAGTCACTTGTAGGTTTCAAGTGCAGTTGTAACTCTTACCTGATTAGTGGATTGCCTTCATTCTAAGAAGGAAGAAATCACCTTAACGGGTGGACTGGAGTAGCTTGAGTGATTTATCAAGTGAACCAGGATAAAATCCTTGTGTGTTTTTCTATCTCTTATCTTTAGCACTTAAGTTCTCGAAAGATTTGTCAAAATCTTTAAGGTGGAAGTTTTATACTGAAAACGTTATTCAAACCCCCCCTTTCTACCGTTTTTCATACCTTCAATTGGTATCAGAGCGCAAGTTCTGATTACCACACCTAACAGTGTTCAGTGATCCGGGCCGGTGTGAAAAACAATGGCTGCCACCACCAGTGAAACTCAAAGAGATGGTTACAATGCAAAGACTCCTATGTTCGACGGTCAAAGGTTCGAATATTGGAAAGATAGACTGGAAAGTTTCTTTCTGGGTTTCGATGCAGATCTCTGGGATATTATTGTGGATGGCTATGAGCGTCCAGTTGATGCAGATGGCAAGAAGATCCCAAAGTCAGAGATGACTGCAGATCAAAAGAAGCTGTACTCACAACATCACAAAGCAAGAGCAATTCTTCTAAGTGCTATTTCCTATGAAGAGTACCAGAAGATTACAGATCGTGAGTTTGCGAAAGGCATTTTCGAATCTCTGAAGATGTCTCATGAAGGAAACAAGAAAGTCAAAGAATCAAAGGCATTGTCTTTGATCCAAAAGTATGAATCCTTCATCATGGAGCCAAATGAGTCCATTGAAGAAATGTTCTCCAGATTTCAGTTGCTTGTAGCTGGCATACGACCTCTCAACAAGAGCTACACAACAAAAGATCATGTCATAAGGGTCATCAGGTGTCTTCCTGAAAGTTGGATGCCTTTAGTGACTTCAATAGAGCTCACGAGAGACGTTGAGAATATGAGTTTAGAAGAACTCATCAGCATTTTGAAATGTCATGAGCTGAAGCGCTCAGAGATGCAAGATCTGAGGAAAAAGTCCATAGCCTTGAAATCCAAATATGAAAAGGCTAAGGTTGAGAAGTCAAAAGCTCTTCAAGCTGAAGAAGAGGAATCTGAAGAAGCATCAGAAGATTCTGATGAAGATGAGCTGACTCTGATCTCCAAGAGACTCAACCGAATCTGGAAGCACAGGCAGAGCAAGTACAAAGGCTCTGGAAAGGCAAAAGGAAAGTCTGAATCCTCAGGCCAGAAGAAGTCCTCAATTAAGGAAGTCACATGCTTCGAGTGCAAAGAATCAGGGCACTACAAAAGTGACTGTCCAAGATTGAAGAAGGACAAGAAGCCAAAGAAACACTTCAAGACGAAGAAGAGTCTGATGGTGACATTTGATGAATCAGAGTCAGAGGATGTTGACTCTGATGGTGAAGTCCAAGGACTCATGGCCATTGTCAAAAACAAGGAAGCAGAGTCAAAGGGAGCTGTTGACTCTGACTCAGAATCAGAAGGAGATCCTAACTCAGACGATGAAAATGAGGTATTCGCTTCTTTCTCTACCTCTGAACTGAAACATACATTGTCTGATATTATGGATAAGTATAACTCCTTATTGTCTAAGCATAAGAAGCTGAAAAAGAACTTATCTGTTGTTGTAAGATCAAGTTTTGATCTAGTAGTACAACTCTATGTTTTGATGATTACAAGTTAACCTTTTGATATGAACAATTGTGGTACTCTAACGTGTTTTTCTGAGTGTGCCATTTACAGGCTCTGACCTCAACTCAATCTCACACAAATCAGAAGCACTGTGTATAAAGAGTGACCCAAGCAACGCTTTCGCATTCACCATGTTTAGTATGAACAGTGGAAAAGCTTCAGAAGTTCTGAAGTTATACAAACTCTGATGAGGACTCAGTCACTAGAAGCTCTGAAGATCCAGAAAGTCTGATAACCAAGAAACAATGAAGGCTCAGATGTTCTGATGGTGTAGAAGACTCTGAAGATACAGAAGCTGAATAGTGGAAACTCTGAAGTCTAGAAGCAAGAAACTCTGAAGGCCATGTTCTTCCTCTGAGTTCAGAATCAGAAGATACAATGGTCAGAGGATCTGTGCTTTCTCTCTGACTCTGATCAACCGGCTTCACAAGTTCCAATATGAAGCATTCCCCTGATCAGAAGTCTCCTAGGTTTAAAGGTCGCGTCGCTATCCAAGTACAAAAGCAACTGTACCGCCCTGACGACCTACCTAACGTTCTCAGCCACAGCAGAAGCTGGATTTTCCAGAATTGCCCTCCAACGGTAGCATTTCCCATGCATTGCTCAACCCTAATCCTTGGAGTATATATAGAGGCTGAAGACTGAAAGAAACGGCTAGAAGCATTCACATACGCAAGACATATTCAAAATCTTCTAAGTTTTCTTTCATCTGAAATTCATTGAGTTTACTATTAGCTTTTTAGAAGCAAATCTCTTGTAAACAATTCTTTGATAAACAGTTTGTTTAGTTCCTTTAGGAGATCAAGGTTGATCGGATCCTAGAGAAGACTAAGAGAGTGAATCTTAGTGTGAGCTAAGTCAGTGTAATTGTTAGTCACTTGTAGGTTTCAAGTGCAGTTGTAACTCTTACCTGATTAGTGGATTGCCTTCATTCTAAGAAGGAAGAAATCACCTTAACGGGTGGACTGGAGTAGCTTGAGTGATTTATCAAGTGAACCAGGATAAAATCCTTGTGTGCTTTTCTATCTCTTATCTTTAGCACTTAAGTTCTCGAAAGATTTGTCAAAATCTTTAAGGTGGAAGTTTTATACTGAAAACGTTATTCAAACCCCCCCTTTCTACCGTTTTTCATACCTTCAATTGGTATTAGAGCGCAAGTTCTGATTACCACACCTAACAGTGTTCAGTGATCCGGGCCGGTGTGAAAAACAATGGCTGCCACCACCAGTGAAACTCAAAGAGATGGTTACAATGCAAAGCCTCCTATGTTCGACGGTCAAAGGTTCGAATATTGGAAAGATAGACTGGAAAGTTTTTTTCTGGGTTTCGATGCAGATCTCTGGGATATTATTGTGGATGGCTACGAGCGTCCAGTTGATGCAGATGGCAAGAAGATCCCAAGGTCAGAGATGACTGCAGATCAAAAGAAGCTGTACTCACAACATCACAAAGCAAGAGCAATTCTTCTAAGTGCTATTTCCTATGAAGAGTACCAGAAGATTACAGATCGTGAGTTTGCAAAAGGCATTTTCGAATCTCTGAAGATGTCTCATGAAGGAAACAAGAAAGTCAAAGAATCAAAGGCATTGTCTTTGATCCAAAAGTATGAATCCTTCATCATGGAGCCAAATGAGTCCATTGAAGAAATGTTCTCCAGATTTCAGTTGCTTGTAGCTGGCATACGACCTCTCAACAAGAGCTACACAACAAAAGATCATGTCATAAGGGTCATCAGGTGTCTTCCTGAAAGTTGGATGCCTTTGGTGACTTCAATAGAGCTCACGAGAGACGTTGAGAATATGAGTTTAGAAGAACTCATCAGCATTTTGAAATGCCATGAGCTGAAGCGCTCAGAGATGCAAGATCTGAGGAAAAAGTCCATAGCCTTGAAATCTAAATCCGAAAAGGCTAAGGTTGAGAAGTCAAAAGCTCTTCAAGCTGAAGAAGAGGAATCTGAAGAAGCATCAGAAGATTCTGATGAAGATGAGCTGACTCTGATCTCCAAGAGACTCAACCGCATCTGGAAGCACAGGCAGAGCAAGTACAAAGGCTCTGGAAAGGCAAAAGGAAAGTATGAGTCCTCAGGCCAGAAGAAGTCTTCAATCAAGGAAGTCACATGCTTTGAGTGCAAAGAATCAGGGCACTACAAAAGTGATTGTCCAAAGTTGAAGAAGGACAAGAAGCCAAAGAAGCACTTCAAGACAAAAAAGAGTCTGATGGTGACATTTGATGAATCAGAGTCAGAGGATGTTGACTTTGATGGTGAAGTCCAAGGACTCATGGCTATTGTCAAAGACAAGGAAGCAGAGTCAAAGGAAGTTGTTGACTCTGACTCAGAATCAGAAGGAGATCCTAACTCAGACGATGAAAATGAGGTATTCGCTTCTTTCTCTACCTCTGAACTGAAACATGCATTGTCTGATATTATGGATAAGTATAACTCCTTATTGTCTAAGCATAAGAAGCTGAAAAAGAACTTATCTGCTGTTTCCAAGACTCCTTCTGAACATGAGAAAATTATTTCTGATTTGAAAAATGATAATCATGCCTTGATCAATTCTAACTCTGTGCTTAAGAACCAGATTGCTAAGTTAGAAGAAATTGTTGCCTGTGATGCCTCTGATTGTAGAAATGAATCTAAGTATGAAAAGTCTTTTCAAAGATTCCTAGCTAAAAGCGTGGATAGAAGCTTAATGACTTCAATGATCTATGACGTAAGCAGAAATGGAATGCATGGCATTGGCTATTCTAAACCAATTAGAAATGAGCCCTCTGTGTCTAAAGCTAAATCCTTGTATGAATGCTTTGTTCCCTCTGGTACCATATTGCCTGATCCTGTACCTGCTAAAGTTGCTAAAAACCCTCTTAAAAAGGGATCTTTCTCTATGACTAAATATCATGCAAATATTCCTTTAAAATATCATGTTGAGACACCCAAGGTGATCAGAACCTCTGAGGTAACTAACAAAAGAGGACCCAGAAAGTGGGTACCTAAGGACAAGATTATCTATGTTGCAGATATCCTTGATAGCTCCACTGAAACACCAATCATGGTATCTGGACAGTGGATGCTCGCGTCACATGACGGGAGAAAAGCGTATGTTCCGCGAGCTGAAACTTAAGCCTGGAGGCGAAGTTGGCTTTGGAGGAAATGAAAAGGGTAAAATTGTTGGTACTGGTACTATTTGTGTAGATAGTAGTCCATGCATTGATAATGTGTTATTGGTAGACGGCTTAACACATAACTTATTGTCTATAAGTCAATTAGCTGACAAGGGTTATGATGTTATATTCAATCAAAAGTCCTGCCGGGCTGTAAGTCAGATCGATGGCTCTGTTCTGTTTAACAGCAAGAGGAAGAACAACATTTATAAGATCAGATTATCTGAGTTGGAGGCTCAGAATGTGAAGTGCCTTCTGTCTGTTAATGAAGAGCAGTGGGTATGGCATAGACGGTTAGGGCATGCCAGTATGAGAAAGATTTCTCAGCTGAGCAAGCTAAACCTTGTCAGGGGCTTACCCAATCTGAAGTTCGCTTCAGACGCTCTTTGTGAAGCATGTCAGAAAGGCAAATTCACAAAAGTCCCTTTCAAGGCAAAGAATGTTGTCTCAACCTCAAGGCCGTTAGAACTTCTGCATATCGACCTGTTTGGACCAGTGAAAACTGAGTCTATAGGTGGCAAGAGATATGGGATGGTTATCGTTGATGACTATAGCCGCTGGACATGGGTAAAGTTTCTAACCCGCAAGGATGAGTCTCATGCTGTGTTCTCTACCTTCATTGCTCAAGTGCAAAACGAGAAGGCTTGTAGGATTGTGCGTGTCAGAAGTGACCATGGTGGAGAGTTTGAGAATGACAAGTTTGAGAGTCTGTTTGATTCCTATGGAATTGCACATGATTTCTCTTGTCCCAGAACTCCTCAACAAAACGGTGTTGTTGAGAGGAAGAACAGAACTCTTCAGGAGATGGCTAGAACCATGCTCCAAGAAACTGGCATGGCTAAGCACTTTTGGGCAGAGGCAGTAAATACAGCATGTTACATTCAGAACAAAATCTCTGTGAGACCAATTATGAATAAGACTCCTTATGAATTGTGGAAGAACATAAAACCCAACATTTCTTATTTTCATCCTTTTGGCTGTGTTTGTTATGTTCTCAATACTAAGGATAGATTGCATAAATTTGATGCTAAGTCTTCTAAGTGTCTTTTACTCGGTTACTCTGAGAGATCTAAAGGTTTTAGATTTTATAATACTGATGCTAAGACTATTGAAGAATCTATTCATGTTAGATTTGACGATAAGCTTGACTCTGACCAGTCAAAGCTAGTTGAAAAGTTTGCAGATTTAAGCATTAATGTTTCTGACAAAGGCAAAGCTCCAGAGGAAGTTGAGCCAGAGGAAGATGAACCAGAGGAAGAAGCTGGTCCCTCTAACTCACAAACTCTGAAGAAGAGCAGAATCACTGCAGCTCACCCTAAGGAATTGATTCTGGGCAACAAAGACGAACCAGTCAGAACCAGATCTGCCTTCAGACCCTCTGAAGAGACCTTGCTCAGTCTGAAAGGATTGGTGTCCTTAATTGAACCCAAGTCCATAGATGAAGCTCTTCAGGACAAGGATTGGATTCTGGCCATGGAAGAAGATTGGATCAATTCTCCAAGAATGATGTTTGGAGCTTAGTGAAGAAGCCTGAGAATGTCCATGTTATTGGAACGAAATGGGTATTCAGAAACAAGCTGAATGAGAAAGGAGATGTAGTCAGAAACAAGGCAAGGCTAGTTGCTCAAGGCTACAGCCAGCAGGAAGGAATAGACTACACTGAAACATTTGCTCCAGTAGCAAGACTGGAGGCAATCAGACTGTTAATCTCTTTCTCAGTAAATCACAACATAGTTTTACATCAGATGGACGTAAAGAGTGCATTCCTAAATGATTATATCTCAGAGGAAGTCTATGTTCATCAACCCCCAGGTTTTGAAGATGAGAAGAAACCAGACCATGTGTTCAAATTGAAGAAATCACTCTACGGTCTGAAGCAAGCTCCCAGAGCATGGTATGAGAGACTCAGCTCATTCCTTCTGGAGAATGAGTTTGTAAGGGGTAAAGTAGATACAACTCTTTTTTGCAAGACTTATAAAGATGATATCTTAATTGTGCAAATTTATGTTGATGATATTATATTTGGTTCTGCTAATCAATCTCTATGCAAAGAATTTTCTGAGATGATGCAGGCTGAATTCGAGATGAGTATGATGGGAGAATTAAAGTACTTTATGGGAATACAAGTTGATCAAACACCAGAAGGAACATATATCCATCAGAGCAAGTACACTAAAGAACTTCTGAAGAAGTTCAATATGCTGGAATCTACAGTGGCCAAGACTCCAATGCATCCTACATGCATTCTGGAGAAAGAAGATAAAAGTGGTAAAGTATGTCAGAAGCTCTATCGTGGCATGATAGGTTCACTTCTATACTTAACTGCATCTAGGCCAGACATATTATTTAGTGTTCACTTATGTGCTCGCTTCCAATCAGATCCAAGGGAAACCCATTTAACTGCGGTTAAGAGGATCCTAAGGTATCTGAAAGGCACCACTAACCTTGGCTTGATGTATAAGAAAACATCAGAGTATAAGCTTTCAGGTTATTGTGATGCTGATTATGCTGGAGATAGAACAGAGAGAAAAAGTACTTCTGGAAATTGTCAATTTCTGGGAAGCAATCTAGTCTCATGGGCAAGCAAGAGGCAATCAACCATTGCACTATCAACTGCAGAGGCAGAATATATCTCAGCAGCAATATGCAGCACTCAGATGCTCTGGATGAAACATCAGCTGGAGGATTATCAGATCCTTGAGAGCAATATCCCAATTTATTGTGATAACACTACTGTAATCTCATTGAGTAAGAATCCTATCCTGCATTCAAGGGCAAAGCACATTGAGGTAAAGTATCACTTTATTAGAGATTATGTACAGAAGGGCGTACTTCTTCTGAAGTTTGTTGATACTGACCATCAATGGGCAGATATCTTTACAAAGCCCTTAGCAGAGGATAGATTTAATTTTATTCTGAAAAATCTAAACATGGACTTTTGTCCAGAGTGAAGATGGATCAGAATCTCTGACTATGATACTTCTTGATCAGAAGATGTCTAGTCCAGAAGGTAACTCAATCAGAGTGTGTGTACCCACTGGTACTGACTCTGAAGCTGAGACAACAACACGTGTGTCAGAATTTCTGATGCATAGTTCCTTGTGCCCGTGTGACAGTCTGTTATGATTGCGTGTAGATATGCTTCTCTCCTGTGTGTGATTTGTGTATTTTACTGTTACTATCTATCTTTAATTTTCAACCGTTGATCTTAAAGTGCTTTTTGAATCAACAACGGTTATTTGTCAAAACCCACTATACACACACGATCTCCATCACTTCCGGTTTTTACTCTCGCTCTCTCTGCTTTTCAAAACCGCTTATTCTCGATTTCTCTCTCGATCTCTCTTCATCTTTCAACCTTCATCTTCTACCTCAAACCTTCAACCGCTTCAAAAATGGTGAGACAAACCAGAAGATCTACTGCAGATGTACCTCAGTTCCCTCACATGGTAGTTGGTCTAGCAACGGGTCAAAGGGGCCCTGAGAATCCGACATCAGATCAAGGTCAAGCTCAAGAGCAGATTCTTCCAATTGCAGAACGGGGCTGTGCCGTTCACTGCGTATTTGCTCCTGAGGAACTCCAAGTCCTGGCAGAATGGAGATTCAACCTCGACAACCTGGCTGCAAATGGGTATGATCTTCGTCCTGAAGTCCAAGCTCAAGGTTGGGGAAATTACTTCAACAGACTTCGAGGACCGGTGTATGAGAAACTGGTAAAGGAATTCTGGAAGCATGCCGACTGCGACGATACTCAGGTGGTATCGTACATTCTTGGAAGAAAGATCATCATCACGGAGAAGTCCTTCGTGAACTTGCTGGGTGCAGACACTGCTTATGGGTAACGTTTCCAACTCACGGAATCGAAGCTGAAACCCAGCACCAAGGATACAATCAACCAGGCCCTGTACACCACTTTCAAACCGGGCAAGACGACTTACAAGGTGATGGACCTTCACCCCAAGCTCAGGATCTGGCACAAGATCCTGCTCCACTGCATAAACCAGAGACCGAAGGGCAGTTCTCCAGACTACATCAACTTCAACCAGAAGGTGATGTTGTTCTTCATCCAAGACCAGAAGAAGATCTGCCTTCCCTACTTCCTGTTCTCCTACTTGAAGGAATGCATCCGGAAGTCTCGCACCACCGCCTCCATCAAGTCAGCAATCAAATATATCCCCTTTGGGAGACTGCTCTCAGACTTTCTCATTGAAAGCAACCTGGTGCAAGATCTGGTCAATGCTGGATGTGTAGAGGATCTGAGCACCATTGTCAGTGATGTCTTCACTGCAAATTCTCTGAAGAAGATGGGTTTGGTCCAGAAGAAGATTACTCCTGCTCGTGAAGACACATCTTCTGAGATCAGAAGCAGAAGGATGCCTCTGACTGACTATCCTCTGTGGACACAGGCAGACAATCCTGACGCCATCAGGTGCTATGTTGAAGACCTAAGGGCTCAAGGATTCGAAATTGATCTTGATGATTTCGTCAGCAGACTGCCGCCAGCTCCAGAGTTTCCTTCTCCTCCCAAGAAGAAAGCTCAGAGGAAGATGATACTGGACGAATCTTCTGAGGAATCCGATGTCCCTCTGGTCCAAAAGAAGAAGAGAAAGCCTGATGATGGTGATGATAGTGATAATGAGGATGGTCCTCCCAAGAAGAAGAAGAAGCAGGTCAGAATCGTGGTGAAGCCTACTCGGGTGGAACCAGCTGCTGAAGTGGTCAGAAGGACTGAACCTCCTGCCAGAGTGACTAGATCATCAGCACATTCAAGTAAGCCTGCACTGCCTTCTGATGATGATTTGAATTTATTTGATGCACTCCCTATATCTGCTATGCTCAAACACTCCTCAAATCCCCTCACTCCTATTCCTGAATCCCAACCGGCTGCTCCAACCACCTCTCCACCACATTCCCCAAGATCTTCCTTCTTTCAACCTTCCCCTACTGAAGCACCTCTCTGGAATTTGCTTCAGAACCAACCCTCTAGGTCAGAAGATCCAACCTCTCTCATTACCATCCCGTACGACCCATTATCTTCTGAACCCATCATCCATGAACAACCAGAGCCCAACCAAACAGAACCACAACCCAGAACGTCTGATCACTCTGTTCCCAGAGCATCAGCACGTCCTGCTGCCAGAACCACGGATACAGACTCTTCCACAGCCTATACACCCGTATCCTTCCCAACCAATGTTGCTGATTCTTCTCCCTCCAATAACTCTGAATCCATTAGAAAGTTCATGGAGGTCAGAAAAGAAAAGGTGTCTACCTTAGAGGAGTATTACCTCACTTGTCCAAGCCCTAGGAGATATCCTGGCCCTAGACCTGAACGTCTAGTTGACCCAGATGAACCTATCTTGGCCAATCCTTTACAAGAGGCAGACCCTTTGGCTCAACAAGCTCACCCTGCCCCAGACCAACAAGAGCCTATTCAACCAGAACCTGAACCCGAACAATCAGTATCTAACCAATCCTCGGTTAGATCACCCCATCCTCTGGTTGAAACTTCAGACCCTCACCTTGGAACCTCTGAACCCAATGCTCAACCATTTAACATTGGTTCTCCACAAGGTGCCTCTGAAGCCCACAGCAGCAATCACCCAACCTCTCCTGAACCCAACCTCTCCATAATTCCCTACACTCACCTCCGACCCACATCTCTCTCTGAGTGCATCAATACTTTCTATCATGAAGCTTCTATGATGCTTCGCAATGTGCACGGTCAGACTGACCTCAGTGAGAATGCTGAACGTGTGGCTGATGAGTGGAACAATCTGGGCACTTGGCTAGTGGCCCAAGTTCCAATTATGATGCAGCTCCTGCATGCAGAGGGAAGTCAGAGCATTGAGGCTGCAAAGCAAAGGTTTGCTCGACGGGTGGCTCTTCATGAACAAGAACAGAGACAGAAGCTTCTCGAAGCTATTGAAGAAGCCAAGAGAAAGAAAGCTCAAGCAGAAGAAGCTGCACGTCAAGCAGCAGCTCAAGCTGAACAAGCCAGACTAGAGGCAGAGCGACTTGAAGCTGAGGCTGAAGCTCTTAGATGCCAAGCACTTGCACCAGTAGTGTTTACTCCTGCTGCTTCTGCTTCCATTCCAGATCCTCAAGCTGCTCAAAATGTTCCTTCCAGTTCTACTCAGTCAAGCTCATCCAGACTCGACATCATGGAACAGCGTCTTGACACTCATGAATCCATGCTGATTGAGATGAAGCACATGATGATGTAACTTCTGCGACGAACGGATAAACCTTAGTTTTAGGATCTCTTCGTTTTTCTTTTTCTTTAACGTTGTTTTATTTTTTGTTACACTCTGTTTCCTTTTATTTGCTTATTTCTTTTACTTTGTTCGTTTGTGATTAACTATGCATATATATATATATATATATTTGTGTCACACATGTTTGCAAAAATCTTTTTATTAATCATATCTTTGTGTTTACATCATACATTCCTTCCCTAAAAGTCTAGAATGGAGGATCTCTCCTCATTCTTCTGCACTCCTGGCGCTGCTCTGACCTATCCTTCTCCAGACGCTCCAGTACATGCTGGATGTTGTTGAGCCTGTCCTTAAGCTCATCCCTCTCCAGACTCTCTTCTGCGGTATTGAGCTTCTCTTCCAAACCCTCTTTCTCTTCCAGCAGCTTGAGTTCAAGCCGGCTGAGTTCTTGCACCTCCTCCACGAAGGCAAGAAATTCCCTCAGGTCTCTCTTCATCTCTGGACACAGGTCCTCTTCCAGCAGTGTCTGTGTCAGCTCCGCGATGGTCGTTGTACCCTCTGGATGCCTGATGTTCAGGAACAAGTCCTCCTCAAAGGCCTTCTTCCTCAGCTCTTCTAGTGCTACGATGTATGATGCCATATCTTTTACTAAAAATTGTTCGAAGTGTGAAGCTTACCTTCCTCTCCAACGCTTTATATAGGCTTCACTTTCTCTCTGAAAGTTAATGCTCCTACGGTTTCTCGAGGTTAAGTTCTTGGTAACTGACCCTTCTCTTTACTCCCTTGACCGGTGGTAAACGTTCTTCTCTTGCATTAACTCTTCTATTTATTTCGCCTAACTCTGATTCTTGCATCGTTTTCTTTTTCTTTAAACTTAGACCTTCTCTAAGGGGGAGTACCTTGTACTTCAAGCTACGTTTTTCACACCCCAAGCTTTTTGCTTATGACAAAAAGGGGGAGTAAACCCAGTTTTTGATGTGTAAGATGTGTTAGTGTGATTTATTTTTCTTTTGGAGAATTTAAGAGTTCCACCTTCATGACCATAGATGTGTCACTGGGCAAATACAAGGAATACATTTCACTTCTTCTGAAGTGATTCTAAGTTGACTCTGATACCCAAGACTCTGATACCTTGTCCGTGACTCTGATTACTTATGCGCTCTGATTATTCGTTTTTCATCTATGTCATAAGTTTTTCACTCTAAACTCTTATATCATTTAGCTCAGAATCTAGACTTTACTAACGTTTTCATCAAGTATTAGATTCAGGGGGAGCTAAGCTCAGAATCAAGCAGTGACTTGAATTCAGAATGAGCAAGATAAACTATTCACATCAGGATAAGTCTTATTCTATATCTCTAAACTCTGAGTGAATTCAGTTTAATGTTTAAGAATTGTTCATCAAAAATCTTAGTTTTGTCATCATCAAAAAGGGGGAGATTGTAAGATCAAGTTTTGATCTAGTAGTACAACTCTATGTTTTGATGATTACAAGTTAACCTTTTGATATGAACAATTGTGGTACTCTAACGTGTTTTTCTGAGTGTGCCATTTACAGGCTCTGACCTCAACTCAATCTCACACAAATCAGAAGCACTGTGTATAAAGAGTGACCCAAGCAACGCTTTCGCATTCACCATGTTCAGTATGAACAGTGGAAAAGCTTCAGAAGTTCTGAAGTTATACAAACTCTGATGAGGACTCAGTCACTAGAAGCTCTGAAGATCCAGAAAGTCTGATAACCAAGAAACACTGAAGGCTCAGATGTTCTGATGGTGTAGAAGACTCTGAAGATACAGAAGCTGAATAGTGGAAACTCTGAAGTCCAGAAGCAAGAAACTCTGAAGGCCATGTTCTTCCTCTGAGTTCAGAATCAGAAGATACAATGGTCAGAGGATCTGTGCTTTCCCTCTGACTCTGATCAACCGGCTTCACAAGTTCCAATATGAAGCATTCCCCTGATCAGAAGTCTCCTAGGTTTAAAGGTCGCGTCGCTATCCAAGTACAAAAGCAACTGTACCGCCCTGACGACCTACCTAATGTTCTCAGCCACAGCAGAAGCTGGATTTTCCAGAATTGCCCTCCAACGGTAGCATTTCCCATGCATTGCTCAACCCTAATCCTTGGAGTATATATAGAGGCTGAAGACTGAAAGAAACGGCTAGAAGCATTCACATACGCAAGACATATTCAAAATCTTCTAAGTTTTCTTTCATCTGAAATTCATTGAGTTTACTATTAGCTTTTTAGAAGCAAATCTCTTGTAAACAATTCTTTGATAAACAGTTTGTTTAGTTCCTTTAGGAGATCAAGGTTGATCGGATCCTAGAGAAGACTAAGAGAGTGAATCTTAGTGTGAGCTAAGTCAGTGTAATTGTTAGTCACTTGTAGGTTTCAAGTGCAGTTGTAACTCTTACCTGATTAGTGGATTGCCTTCATTATAAGAAGGAAGAAATCACCTTAACGGGTGGACTGGAGTAGCTTGAGTGATTTATCAAGTGAACCAGGATAAAATCCTTGTGTGCTTTTCTATCTCTTATCTTTAGCACTTAAGTTCTCGAAAGATTTGTCAAAATCTTTAAGGTGGAAGTTTTATACTGAAAACGTTATTCAAACCCCCCCTTTCTACCGTTTTTCATACCTTCAGTTGTTTCCAAGACTCCTTCTGAGCATGAGAAAATTATTTCTGATTTGAAAAATGATAATCATGCCTTGATCAATTCTAACTCTGTGCTTAAGAACCAGATTGCTAAGTTAGAAGAAATTGTTGCCTGTGATGCCTCTGATTGTAGAAATGAATCTAAGTATGAAAAGTCTTTTCAAAGATTCCTAGCTAAAAGCGTGGATAGAAGCTTAATGGCTTCAATGATCTATGGCGTAAGCAGAAATGGAATGCATGGCATTGGCTATTCTAAACCAATTAGAAATGAGCCCTCTGTGTCTAAAGCTAAATCCTTGTATGAATGCTTTGTTCCCTCTGGTACCATATTGCCTGATCCTGTACCTGCTAAAGTTGCTAAAAACCCTCTTAAAAAGAGATCTTTCTCTATGACTAAATATCATGCAAATATTCCTTTAAAATATCATGTTGAGACACCCAAGGTGATCAGAACCTCTGGGGTAACTAACAAGAGAGGACCCAGAAAGTGGGTACCTAAGGACAAGATTATCTATGTTGCAGATATCCTTGATAGCTCCACTGAAACACCAATCATGGTATCTGGACAGTGGATGCTCGCGTCACATGACGGGAGAAAGGCGTATGTTCCGAGAGCTGAAACTTAAGCCTGGAGGCGAAGTTGGCTTTGGAGGAAATGAAAAGGGTAAAATTGTTGGTACTGGTACTATTTGTGTAGATAGTAGTCCATGCATTGATAATGTGTTATTGGTAGACGGCTTAACACATAACTTATTTTCTATAAGTCAATTAGCTGACAAGGGTTATGATGTTATATTCAATCAAAAGTCCTGTCGGGCTGTAAGTCAGATCGATGGCTCTGTTCTGTTTAACAGCAAGAGGAAGAACAACATTTATAAGATCAGATTATCTGAGTTGGAGGCTCAGAATGTGAAGTGCCTTCTGTCTGTTAATGAAGAGCAGTGGGTATGGCATAGACGGTTAGGGCATGCCAGTATGAGAAAGATTTCTCAGCTGAGCAAGCTAAACCTTGTCAGGGGCTTACCCAATCTGAAGTTCGCTTCAGACGCTCTTTGTGAAGCATGTTAGAAAGGCAAATTCACAAAAGTCCCTTTCAAGGCAAAGAATGTTGTCTCAACCTCAAGGCCGTTAGAACTTCTGCATATCGACCTTTTTGGACCAGTGAAAACTGAGTCTATAGGTGGCAAGAGATATGGGATGGTTATCGTTGATGACTATAGCCGCTGGACATGGGTAAAGTTTCTAACCCGCAAGGATGAGTCTCATGCTGTGTTCTCTACCTTCATTGCTCAAGTGCAAAACGAGAAGGCTTGTAGGATTGTGCGTGTCAGAAGTAACCATGGTGGAGAGTTTGAGAATGACAAGTTTGAGAGTGTGTTTGATTCCTATGGAATTGCACATGATTTCTCTTGTCCCAGAACTCCTCAACAAAACGGTGTTGTTGAGAGGAAGAACAGAACTCTTCAGGAGATGGCTAGAACCATGCTCCAAGAAACTGGCATGGCTAAGCACTTTTGGGCAGAGGCAGTAAATACAGCATGTTACATTCAGAACAGAATCTCTGTGAGACCAATTCTGAATAAGACTCCTTATGAATTGTGGAAGAACATAAAACCCAACATTTCTTATTTTCATCCTTTTGGCTGTGTTTGTTATGTTCTCAATACTAAGGATAGATTGCATAAATTTGATGCTAAGTCTTCTAAGTGTCTATTACTCGGTTATTCTGATAGATCTAAAGGTTTTAGATTTTATAATACTGATGCTAAGACTATTGAAGAATCTATTCATGTTAGATTTGACGATAAGCTTGACTCTGACCAGTCAAAGCTAGTTGAAAAGTTTGCAGATTTAAGCATTAATATTTCTGACAAAGGCAAAGCTCCAGAGGAAGCTGAGCCAGAGGAAGATGAACCAGAGGAAGAAGCTGGTCCCTCTAACTCACAAACTCTGAGGAAGAGCAGAATCACTGCAGCTCACCCTAAGGAATTGATTCTGGGCAACAAAGACGAACCAGTCAGAACCAGATCTGCCTTCAGACCCTCTGAAGAGACCTTGCTCAGTCTGAAAGGATTGGTGTCCTTAATTGAACCCAAGTCCATAGATGAAGCTCTTCAGAACAAGGATTGGATTCTGGCCATGGAAGAAGAATTGAATCAATTTTCCAAGAACGATGTTTGGAGCTTAGTGAAGAAGCCCGAGAGGGTCCATGTTATTGGAACGAAATGGGTATTCAGAAACAAGCTGAATGAAAAAGGAGATGTAGTCAGAAACAAGGCAAGGCTAGTTGCTCAAGGCTACAGCCAGCAGGAAGGAATAGACTACACTGAAACATTTGCTCCAGTAGCAAGACTGGAGGCAATCAGACTGTTGATCTCTTTCTCAGTAAATCACAACATAGTTCTACATCAGATGGACGTGAAGAGTGCCTTCCTAAATGGTTATATCTCAGAGGAAGTCTATGTTCATCAACCCCCAGGTTTTGAAGATGAGAAGAAACCAGACCATGTGTTCAAATTGAAGAAATCACTCTACGGTCTGAAGCAAGCTCCCAGAGCATGGTATGAGAGACTTAGCTCATTCCTTCTGGAGAATGAGTTTGTAAGGGGTAAAGTAGATACAACTCTTTTTTGCAAGACTTATAAAGATGATATCTTAATTGTGCAAATTTATGTTGATGATATTATATTTGGTTCTGCTAATCAATCCCTATGCAAAGAATTTTCTGAGATGATGCAGGCTGAATTTGAGATGAGTATGATGGGAGAATTAAAGTACTTTCTGGGAATACAAGTTGATCAAACACCAGAAGGAACATATATCCATCAGAGCAAGTACACTAAAGAACTTCTGAAGAAGTTCAATATGCTGGAATCTACAGTGGCCAAGACTCCAATGCATCCTACATGCATTCTGGAGAAAGAAGATAAAAGTGGTAAAGTATGTCAGAAGCTCTATCGTGGCATGATAGGTTCACTTCTATACTTAACTGCATCTAGGCCAGACATACTATTTAGTGTTCATTTATGTGCTCGTTTCCAATCAGATCCAAGGGAAACCCACTTAACTGCTGTTAAGAGGATCCTAAGGTATCTGAAAGGCACCACTAACCTTGGCTTGATGTATAAGAAAACATCAGAGTATAAGCTTTCAGGTTACTGTGATGCTGATTATGCTGGAGATAGAACAGATAGAAAATGTACTTCCGGAAATTGTCAATTTCTGGGAAGCAATCTAGTCTCATGGGCAAGCAAGAGGCAATCAACCATTGCACTATCAACTGCAGAGGCAGAATATATCTCAGCAGCAATATGCAGCACTCAGATGCTCTGGATGAAACATCAGCTGGAGGATTATCAGATCCTTGAGAGCAATATCCCAATCTATTGTGATAACACTGCTGCAATCTCATTGAGTAAGAATCCTATCTTGCATTCAAGGGCAAAGCACATTGAGGTAAAGTATCACTTTATTAGAGATTATGTACAGAAGGGCGTACTTCTTCTGAAGTTTGTTGATACTGACCATCAATGGGCAGATATCTTTACAAAGCCCTTAGCAGAGGATAGATTTAATTTTATTCTGAAAAATCTAAACATGGACTTTTGTCCAGAGTGAAGATGGATCAGAACCTCTGACTATGATACTTCTTGATCAGAAGATGTCTAGTCCAGAAGGTAACTCAATCAGAGTGTGTGTACCCACTGGTACTGACTCTGAAGCTGAGACAGCAACACGTGCGTCAGTATTTCTGATGCATAGTTCCTTGTTCCCGTGTGACAGTCTGTTATGATTGCGTGTAGATATGCTTCTCTCCTGTGTGTGATTTGTGTATTTTACTGTTACTATCTATCTTTAATTTTCAACCGTTGATCTTAAAGTGCTTTTTGAATTAACAACGGTTATTTGTCAAAACCCACTATACACACACGATCTCCATCACTTCCGGTTTTTACTCTCGCTCTCTCTGCTTTTCAAAACCGCTTATTCTCGATTTCTCTCTCGATCTCTCTTCATCTTTCAACCTTCATCTTCTACCTCAAACCTTCAACCGCTTCAAAAATGGTGAGACAAACCAGAAGAGCTACTGCAGATGTACCTCAGTTCCCTCACATGGTAGTTGGTCTAGTAACGGGTCAAAGGGGCCCTGAGAATCCGACATCAGATCAAGGTCAAGCTCAAGAGCAGATTCTTCCAATTGCAGAACGGGGCTGTGCCGTTCACTGCGTATTTGCTCCTGAGGAACTCCAAGTCCTGGCAGAATGGAGATTCAACCTCGACAACCTGGCTGCAAATGGGTATGATCTTCGTCCTGAAGTCCAAGCTCAAGGTTGGGGAAATTACTTCAACAGACTTCGAGGACCGGTGTATGAGAAACTGGTAAAGGAATTCTGGAAGCATGCCGACTGCGACGATACTCAGGTGGTATCGTACATTCTTGGAAGAAAGATCATCATCACGGAGAAGTCCTTCGTGAACTTGCTGGGTGCAGACACTGCTTATGGGTATCGTTTTCAACTCACGGAATCGAAGCTGAAACCCAGCACCAAGGATACAATCAACCAGGCCCTGTACACCACTTTCAAACCGGGCAAGACGACTTACAAGGTGATGGACCTTCACCCCAAGCTCAGGATCTGGCACAAGATCCTGCTCCACTGCATAAACCAGAGACCGAAGGGCAGTTCTCCAGACTACATCAACTTCAACCAGAAGGTGATGTTGTTCTTCATCCAAGACCAGAAGAAGATCTGCCTTCCCTACTTCCTGCTCTCCTACTTGAAGGAATGCATCCGGAAGTCTCGCACCACTGCCTCCATCAAGTCAGCAATCAAATATATCCCCTTTGGGAGACTGCTCTCAGACTTTCTCATTGAAAGCAACCTGGTGCAAGATCTGGTCAATGCTGGATGTGTAGAGGATCTGAGCACCATTGTCAGTGATGTCTTCACTGCAAATTCTCTGAAGAAGATGGGTTTGGTCCAGAAGAAGATTGCTCCTGCTCGTGAAGACACATCTTCTGAAATCAGAAGTAGAAGGATGCCTCTGAATGACTACCCTCTGTGGACACAGGCAGACAATCCTGACGCCATTAGGTGCTATGTTGATGACCTAAGGGCTCAAGGATTCGAAATTGATCTTGATGATTTCGTCAGCAGACTGCCGCCAGCTCCAGAGTTTCCTTCTCCTCCCAAGAAGAAAGCTCAGAGGAAGATGATCCTCGAAGAATCTTCTGAGGAATCAGATGTTCCTCTGATCAAAAAGAAGAAGAGAAAGCCTGATGATGGTGATGATAGTGATAATGAGGATGGTCCTCCTAAGAAAAAGAAGAAGAAGGTCAGAATCGTGGTGAAGCCTACTCGGGTGGAACCAGCTGCTGAAGTGGTCAGAAGGACTGAACCTCCTGCCAGAGTGACTAGATCATCAGCACATTCAAGTAAGTCTGCACTTGCGTCTGATGATGATTTGAATTTATTTGATGCACTCCCTATATCTGCCATGCTCAAACACTCCTCAAATCCCCTCACTCCTATTCCTGAATCCCAACCAGCTGCACAAACCACCTCTCCACCACATTCCCCAAGATCTTCATTCTTTCAACCTTCCCCTACTCAAGTTCCAATTATGATGCAGCTCCTGCATGCAGAGGGAAGTCAGAGCATTGAGGCTGCAAAGCAAAGGTTTGCTCGAAGGGTGGCTCTTCATGAACAAGAACAGAGACACAAGCTTCTTGAAGCTATTGAAGAAGCCAAGAGAAAGAAAGCTCAAGCAGAAGAAGCTGCACGTCAAGCAGCAGCTCAAGCTGAACAAGCCCGATTAGAGGCAGAGCGACTTGAAGCTGAGGCTGAAGCTCTTAGATGCCAAGCACTTGCACCAGTTGTGTTTACTCCTGCTGCTTCTGCTTCCATTCCAGATCCTCAAGCTGCTCAGAATGTTCCTTCCGGTTCTGCTCAGTCAAGCTCATCCAGACTCGACATCATGGAACAGCGTCTTGACATTCATGAATCCATGCTCATTGAGATGAAGCACATGATGATGGAACTTCTGAGACGAACTGATAAACCTTAGTTTTAGGATCTCTTCGTTTTTTCTTTTTCTTTAACGTTGTTTTATTTTTGTTAAACTCTGTTTTCTTTTTATTTACTTATTCTACTTTGTTCGTTTGTGATTATCTATGCATATATATATATATTTGTGTCACATATGTTTGCAAAAATCTTTTTATTCATCATTTCTTTATGTTTACATCATACATTCTTTCCCTAAAATCTAGAATGGAGGATCCCTCCTCATTCTTCTGCACTCCTGGCGCTGCTCTGACCTATCCTTCTCCAGACGCTCCAGTGCATACTGGATGTTGTTGAGCCTGTCCTTTAGCTCATCCCTCTCCAGAATCTCTTATGCGGTATTGAGCTTCTCTTCCAACCTCTCTTTTTCTTCCAGCAGCTTGAGTTCAAGCCGGCTGAGTTCTTGCACCTCCTCCACGAAGGCAAGAAATTCCCTCAGGTCTCTCTTCACCTCTGGACGCAGGTCCTCTTCCAGCAGTGTCCGTGTCAGCTCCGCGATGGTCGTTGTACCCTCTGGATGCCTGATGTTCAGGAACAAGTCCTCCTCAAAGGCCTTCTTCCTCAGCTCTTCTAGTGCTACGATGTATGATGCCATATTTTTTACTAAAAATTGTTCGAAGTGTGAAGCTTACCTTTCTCTCCAACGCTTTATATAGGGTTCACTTTCTCTCTGAAAGTTAATGCTCCTACGGTTTCTCGAGGTTAAGTTCTTGGTAACTGACCCTTCTCTTTACTCACTTGACCGGTGGTAAACGTTCTGCTCTTGCATTAACTCTTCTATTTATTTCGCCTAACTCTGATTCTTGCATCGTTTTCATCTTCTTTAAACTTAGACCTTCTCTAAGGGGGAGTACCTTGTACTTCAAGCTAAGTTTTTCACACCCCAAGCTTTTTGCTTATGACAAAAAGGGGGAGTAAACCCAGTTTTTGATGTGTAAGATGTGTTAGTGTGATTTATTTTTCTTTTGGAGAATTTAAGAGTTCCACCTTCATGACCATAGATGTGTCACTGGGCAAATACAAGGAATACATTTCACTTCTTCTGAAGTGATTCTAAGTTGACTCTGATACCCAAGACTCTGATACCCTGTCCGTGACTCTGATTACTTATGCGCTCTGATTACTCGATTTTCATCTATGTCATAAGTTTTTCACTCTGAACTCTTATATCATTTAGCTCAGAATCTAGACTTTACTAACGTTTTCATCAAGTATTAGATTCAGGGGGAGCTAAGCTCAGAATCAAGCAGTGACTTGAATTCAGAATGAGCAAGATAAACTATTCACATCAGGATAAGTCTTATTCTATATCTCTAAACTCTGAGTGAATTCAGTTTAATGTTTAAGAATTGTTAATCAAAAATCTTAGTTTTGTCATCATCAAAAAGGGGGAGATTGTAAGATCAAGTTTTGATCTAGTAGTACAACTCTATGTTTTGATGATTACAAGTTAACCTTTTGATATGAACAATTGTGGTACTCTAACGTGTTTTTCTGAGTGTGCTATTTGCAGGCTCTGACCTCAACTCAATCTCACACAAATCAGAAGCACTGTGTATAAAGAGCAACCCAAGCAACGCTTTCGCATTCACCATGTTCAGTATGAACAGTGGAAAAGCTTCAGAAGTTCTGAAGTTATACAAACTCTGATGTGGACTCAGTCACTAGAAGCTCTGAAGATCCAGAAGTTCTGATAACCAAGAAACACTGAAGGTTCAGATGTTCTGATGGTGTAGAAGACTCTGAAGTTGCAGAAGCTGAATAGTGGAAACTCTGAAGTCCGGAAGCAAGAAACTCTGAAGGCCATGTTCTTCCCTCTGAGTTCAGAATCAGAAGATACAATGGTCAGAGGATCTGTGCTTTCCCTCTGACTCTGATCAACCGGCTTCACAAGTTCCAATATGAAGCATTCCCCTGATCAGAAGTCCCCTAGGTTTAAAGGTCGCGTCGCTATCCAAGTACAAAAGCAACTGTACCTTCCTGACGACCTACCTAACAGTCTCAGACACAGCAGAAGCTGGATTTTCCTGAACTGCCCTCCAACGGTAGCATTTCTCATGCAACGCTCAACCCTAATCCTTGGAGTATATAAAGAGGCTGAAGACTGAAAGAAAAAAAAAAGAAGCATTCACATACGCGCAAGACATATTCAAAATCTTCTAAGTTTTCTTTCATCTGAAATTCATTGAGTTTACTATTAGCTTTTTAGAAGCAAATCTCTTGTAAACAATTCTTTGATAAACATTTTGTTTAGTTCCTTTAGGAGATCAAGGTTGATCGGATCCTAGAGAAGACTAAGAGAGTGAATCTTAGTGTGAGCTAAGTCAGTATAATTGTTAGTCACTTGTAGGTTTCAAGTGCAGTTGTAACTCTTACCTGATTAGTGGATTGCCTTCATTCTAAGAAGGAAGAAATCACCTTAACGGGTGGACTGGAGTAGCTTGAGTGATTTATCAAGTGAACCAGGATAAAATCCTTGTGTGCTTTTCTATCTCTTATCTTTAGCACTTAAGTTCTCGAAAGATTTGTCAAAATCTTTAAGATTGAAGTTTTATACTGAAAACGTTATTCAAACCCCCCCCTTTCTACCGTTTTTCATACCTTCAAAAATGAGAGATGATAATGAGTGATATGTTTAAAAAATAAGATAGAGACCTGAAGAGAAAATGAGTGAAAAATAACAAGTCATATTATATAAATAAAGTATAAATTGAAATGGGGGAGATGGAGGTATTTTTTGCTTGTAAAAAAATGTTTGAAAAAACTAATTTTCAAAAGAATTTTTTTATTGAATTCAAGTCGAGAAAAAAGTCCTATCGGCAAATGACACAATACAGCACCATGAAAGACAAAAGAAAATAAAAAACATCAAAATAATGAACACAAAATTGCAAAACCAAACCTCTCAACCCAATATTCAGAGTTGTTATCAAACCCAATGGCAGGACTGTTTTCTCCAACAACGCAAGAGGCATCATCCCCTTCACGACCAATAGCATATCCCTCGAGTCGACTCATTGAGCTTGGTCGTCCTTCAACAGCCACTTCCGGCGGCTGAAGTTCAGGTCGAACAAAACCTTAGCCATTGAATATAAAAAAATTAAAAGATTTGTAAAAACCATATTTGATAATATATGAAGTCATAACTTAATTCATAAACACCCAGATCCATCCACATTCAAAAAAGACAAAAAAAAATAGAAGATCAAAGTGAGTGATATGTTAGAAAAGGAAGAAAGAAATATGAAGAGAAAATGAGTGAAAAGGTATAAATTGAAATAGATGGAGGTATATTGTGCTTGTAAGCAACTATTATAATATCTAAAGTTATAATTACATATACTCTTCCATATATCTTATTTCCACTTTTTTTTCATATATTTCTTTTCTTTTACCATCTCATCGATTTTTTTTGAAAGATCAAATGATATTATAATTGAAGAGGTCATAGACCATAGTACAATGATCATAGCACAATACAAGTGCCAGTACATCATAAGAGAACTGATCACTCCAACACCCATCTCATCGATAATCATGCATATATATCTTTCACTTTCTTCTCTTTTATTCATCTCTACATGTAAGGTGTAGATGTCAAAGTTTATTTTCACAGTTGTGAAGAGGATGGGTAGCTTATCAGTGTTTTAATAATTCATTCACAATATTTTATATTTTATCTTATTTTTATTCAATTCTCTTATTATTTTCCGATTCAGTTTCATTATCCATCACATGTCACATTTCTCTCTATGTTATTCATGTGTCTCTGGTGTTAATACATTGTTATCGAAATTATAAGTGTGACATAGGAGATAAAACAATTTCACGTGTCAGATCCAACCTCTAAAGCGCTTTCATATATACAAAGAGAAGAATCAAACGTCTAATAGAGACAAAAATGATAGTAAAATCTGATGCATGAATTATTCAAATTATTTCAAATAAAAAAGTAAGAACATTAAGCATAGATGATGACCATGTGACAAGGCTTCATCTTGCACTTATTTGGAACAAGGACAAACTATAAGAAACAAAGGGAAAGCAAACAGGCATAAGGTGGTTCATTCAAGCAGATTTTTCAGTCTTTGGGTCATCTATGTTCTCCGGAGGAGTGGTGGTGGTGCTGAGAGGAGTCTCTTTGATCTCTTGGTTGTTTTTGGCCGGGGGAGAAGAAGTGGTGGTGGCGGTGGTAGTTGATTTAAGGAGTAGGTCTGACAACCTAATAAAGGACTTTGAGTGGTCATCATCAGTAATGATTATTTCTGGAAAGAATTGGGAGGGTTGACGACGGTGACGAGACATGGTGGCCAGTGTTGTTTGAAGGAAACAACAGTTAGAGAAGAGAAGAGGAAGTGGGTGAGGAAAATGAGAGGATTGGATGTATATTTATATGGACGATAAGAGCATTATTAGGTTAAGATAAAACACAAGCTAGCCACGTGCTTATTATCTTGTGGCTTTTAACTTTTTTTTTAAGAAACAAAAATGTAAGTTAGTTTATATAAAAACATTATTTAAATAATATATTTTCTTAAGATGGGAAATGCTAGCTAGCAACATTCATTTTAATACTTAATTTCTAATATTACATCTAATTAATTTGTTGAAATTCATGTGTAGACCATTGAAAATATTGGTTTCACTTCTAATTTAGTAAGACCCACATAAATTTCAACCAATTAATGTGATATTTTTGAAAAAAAAAACATTAAAGTGATTGTTTCTAGAAGTCCTCTTTTAAGATAGGGTTGAGTATTTTTTTTACCCTAATATAGCGAATTATTGATTTTAACCTCCTTTACTTTTTTCAATTGATTTTAGTCCCCATTTATGAAAAAAGATTAGGTTTTGGTTCCTTTATCCATTTAGTGTTGATGTGGTTTTGCGACAATTTAAACTGCCACTAATGCACAAAAATCGTCACAAAATGTGTTAGTGGCGGTTTTTACCGGCACAAATCCAAAAAACACCACAAGAGTAATGACTCCTCATGTGAGTGTCATTCTTATCTCTTATATCTTATCATATATCATAACTACTATTTTTTGAACCTTTGAGATTTTCTTGAATAAAATAACATATAATGAAAAAATAATATTGTATTGAATATATATCAATGGAAATGAATTTATTTCAAAAGCAATATTCTATCATAATTTTCAAAATATATCATATTCTATGATAAATAATAAACTTAATAACTTTCTTCAACTATATTAAAACAATTATTCATAATTATACTTTTACTAAATTAAAAATTGAATGAATGTATTGAAAAAATAAAAAATAATTTTAGTAAAAAATTATAAAATAACAAATGAAGAAAAATATTAAAATATTATTAAATATATCACAATTCATCTATATATCAATCTACCTATATATATTTATACATATTGACTTGACTTTTACATCAACAACAATACTAATTAGCTATTATTTATTATGTCAATTAATTATTAATTATAAAAATCCTCATATTTAAAATAAAAAAATAATATTATTTGAATATTAATTAATCGTTACAGTGTAAGGAAAATATATATATTTAGTGAAAATTTATGAAATGCCATATGATTAAAAATATTATAATATTATTAAATATATCACAATATATCTATATATATTTAAACGCATTGACTTGAAATTTATATTAAGAACAATATTAATTATTTATTAATAAATTATTTATTATTTATTATGTTAATTATTAATTTTAATTTTGTTTACATGCTCGTATTTTAAATAAAATTATTAATATTCAAATTTTAATTACTAATCAAAAGTTAAGGGAAATATTTTAAAACAATAAATTAATGAATAAGTAAAATTGAATTTCTATTTACATCCCGTCAAAAAAAAATTTCTATTTACATTTATATTATTTATTGTGTTGATTACTCATTAATGTGTTTTTCAATTCCTCATAATTTAAATATAAAATAATATTAAAAAAATTAATAACTAATTTAATTTTTTTAAATATTTAAAAAAAGAAATAAGTACAATTGACTTGACCTTTTCATTAATATTATTTACTATAGTAGTAATAATTGTAAAAATTTATAATTCCTCATAATTAATATTAAATATAAACATTATTATATAAATTTTAATTAATAATAACAAGTTAAGGAAAATATTAAAAAATTATAAAATAACAAAAATGGAAAATTTCCTTCAAACTTACATCAATATTATTTATTATTTTGATTGAAAATTTTACAAAATTTGATTTCTCATATTTAATATTTAAAGTAATATTATTGAACTTTTAATTAAAAATTAAGGAAATTTTTTAAAATTAATTAAAAAATCAATAAGTAAAGTTGACTAGGCATTTATATATTAATAGTAAAGGTGAACAACAACAACAACAACAACAACAACAACAACTAGATCTGATTCCTCCAAAGGTTTCAACTTTCAATTAGTGTGAGTAATCTCAATCAAGCTTTGAACCTTCTTGCTTTCTGGCTCAGTGTGATTTCTCCAGAATGTCACGCCCTAGTTTCCACAAGCTTGTTCTACCCTCAACCCTTCAATCCAAACAACTGAGGGTTCCGGACAATTTTCTGAGGAAATATGGCGGCCAGCTTTCGACAATTGCTACCCTCACTGTTCCTGATGGTAATGTTTGGCGTGTAGGGTTAAAGAAGGCCGACAACAGAATTTGGTTTGTTGATGGTTGGCAAGAATTTGTTCAACGCTACACCATTGGCGTTGGATACTTTTTAGTATTCTTGTATGAAGGGAATTCATCTTTCATTGTTCATATTTTTAATATGAGCACTTCTGAGGTGAATTATCAATCTGCAGTGAGAAGCCATAATGAAGGGCCTATCATTACGAATTATCATCATATATTTGACGACATGGAAGATACAGACTCCTTAGAATTCATGGATTCTTCACCTTCAAACCTTACTCCTAGTGCATTGCAAAACAAGGTTCTTGGTCACCTGACACCTGGGAAGAATCAATCTCCTGCACCTGGGAAGAGTGCCTTTCCTTCAAAGGATGTAGGTGTTCAGTTTAATTCACAGGGCAATCACTCAACCAGAGATATAGGTGTTCAGTTTAATGTTGTTGAATTTAAAAGGTCTTTTGAAGAATTGAAATTGCGTTATCCTAACAATGGGGAAGGGGTTAGCAAAACTGTGAAAAGGAAGAGGAAGTCTGAACCAAAAACTGTAGATGGTCAGGAACCCTCTGCTGAAAATGAAGAGGAGGAAGAAATGCGCTATAGGTTTTATGAAAGTGCTTCTGCTAGAAAGAGAGCCACCGTAACTGCGGAGGAAAGAGAGAGGGCAGTTAATGAAGCGAAAGCATTTGAACCAGCTAATCCTTTCTGTCGAGTTGTCCTGCGACCCTCCTATTTATATAGGGGATGCATAATGTATTTGCCTTCCTGCTTTGCAGAAATGAATTTGAATGGGGTTTCGGGATTCATCAAACTTCAAGTTGCCGATGGGAGACAGTGGCCAGTTCGCTGCCTATATAGAGGAGGTCGAGCAAAGTTAAGTCAGGGTTGGTTTGACTTCACCTTAGAGAACAATTTAGGCGAAGGGGATGTATGTGTGTTTGAGCTGCTTAGAACGAGGGATGTAGTGCTGCAAGTTACTTTATTTCGTTTAAGCCAAGAAGTGGGGTTGTTAGAGGCTCCTCCTATGCAGCAGCCGAGTCCAAATGTGAGCCACAACCAAAATGGTTAGAAATTAGCAGGGAGGGTTAACTTCTGATAGACAAACTGTGTCAAGTAGCTCTTGCTTGTGAGTGATCTGTTAATCATCTAATTTCTTCAGTTTGGAACTTTGATGCTTTTCATGTCCATAGACATTTGAACTTAGTTATCGTAGTTTTGATATGGATACTTGTACCCATATTTGTTTTTGGGTGTGGTACCCCCATGTGATATTTTAAGTTACAATTTTGTTATTCTGTTGAAAAAATGTGAAAGGTGTAACACCCCATTTCATTTTCTGTTATTAGGTTATTTACTATTGCATTTTAATTATTATTATTATGATATATGGTGATTTATTTAATTTGTATTTGAGTGAGATAAGATTAAATTATATAAGGTTGTTGGGTTTAGGTGATATATGAAGTGGAGCCCACTGGTACTACTGTATTAGGGTTAGGAGTGAAATAAATAGAAAGAAAGAAATAAAAATAAGGATTAGAAGAGCAGAACAGAACACGTGAAAAGGGAAGGAGAGGAGAAAAAGTGGATAAAACCTAGAATTGATCTACAAGAGGTAATGGTTTGAATTCATATTTTCTGGATTAGTATAGCAGTGGGTAGTGATAGAAAGCATGATTTAGGAACCCTAGGATGCATATTTTTCTAAACTGAAAGTGGATAGTTTGAATTTAGGGTTATGAATTGTAGGAGGAAAAGAGGGGGTAGCGCGCATGGCGCACGCTTGATGGGCGGGTTGCGCGCGGGTTGCGCAGCGCGTGGAGGGTCACAGTTTTGAAAGGGAAAACTCAGCATAAATTTACGAGCTCTTGAACCCTTTTTTGAGCTGTGTTAGTGACCTAATTTGAAGAAATAGTCTTCTAGAAAGGTGTAGCCCATTTTGTTATAAAACTTTTTCCGCTGGTTTCACGTCATTCCGACGTCTGTAGCTCAAGTTATATGCATTTTAGTGAGGATGGGTTAAGCTGTCCCGTTTCTCACGAACTGCTGTTAGTGTTAGATTTTTCCTGAAATTTATACTTTGAATTTCAACTTGAAAATTTACAGGGATTTATAAAACTTGTAAACAAACCCATGGTAAAAATATTAGAATTTTTGGAGTGTGTTACTTTAAATTTCATTATCTGGTGTTGTTTCTGAATTATGTTATGTGTTGAGTTGCTAAGTTATTGTGACTGCAAATTGTGTAATTGATAACATGAAAGCTATGTTTTGTGAAATTGGAGATGATTTCGTATTGTTGAACTGGTGACGAATATGCTAAAATAATTAAGACTTGGAGATGGTCTGAATATGCATATGTTAGTTGAGTTTTGCACAATACACTGCATAGTTATCAAGAGGCAATGTTTGCTAGTTCTCGTGGAGGCTAGTGACTTGTCCCAAAACTGGAGTGGTTTTGAAAGCCTAGAGTGAGGGCTTTATTGGTGGTTATCTGTCTGGAGTGGACGCGGTGATACCGCTAAGGATAACAACTTTGGTACCAAAGGCATTTGCACGGAGTCACACTTGAGTCAATATATGTTATTGTAGGGAGTTGTTGATGTTAAATAATGATAACTGCGATATTTTTGGAGAATTTTTTGTTGTGGTAATTGGAGATATTTATATTTGCTTTATCTGAGCTATAATTATGGAGTATTGGCATACTTTTAAATTGATTGATTATATTAATTTTCATGATTTATTTTCTTAATTATGTATGATGTATGTATGGATAACTTTTACAAGCTTTTGAATTACTTATTATTATGCTTATCCATATGATATGAGTTATCCATTTCACTTTTGAAAAACGTTCTGCTCTTGCATTAACTCTTCTATTTATTTCGCCTAACTCTGATTCTTGCATCGTTTTCATCTTCTTTAAACTTAGACCTTCTCTAAGGGGGAGTACCTTGTACTTCAAGCTAAGTTTTTCACACCCCAAGCTTTTTGCTTATGACAAAAAGGGGGAGTAAACCCAGTTTTTGATGTGTAAGATGTGTTAGTGTGATTTATTTTTCTTTTGGAGAATTTAAGAGTTCCACCTTCATGACCATAGATGTGTCACTGGGCAAATACAAGGAATACATTTCACTTCTTCTGAAGTGATTCTAAGTTGACTCTGATACCCAAGACTCTGATACCCTGTCCGTGACTCTGATTACTTATGCGCTCTGATTACTCGATTTTCATCTATGTCATAAGTTTTTCACTCTGAACTCTTATATCATTTAGCTCAGAATCTAGACTTTACTAACGTTTTCATCAAGTATTAGATTCAGGGGGAGCTAAGCTCAGAATCAAGCAGTGACTTGAATTCAGAATGAGCAAGATAAACTATTCACATCAGGATAAGTCTTATTCTATATCTCTAAACTCTGAGTGAATTCAGTTTAATGTTTAAGAATTGTTAATCAAAAATCTTAGTTTTGTCATCATCAAAAAGGGGGAGATTGTAAGATCAAGTTTTGATCTAGTAGTACAACTCTATGTTTTGATGATTACAAGTTAACCTTTTGATATGAACAATTGTGGTACTCTAACGTGTTTTTCTGAGTGTGCTATTTGCAGGCTCTGACCTCAACTCAATCTCACACAAATCAGAAGCACTGTGTATAAAGAGCAACCCAAGCAACGCTTTCGCATTCACCATGTTCAGTATGAACAGTGGAAAAGCTTCAGAAGTTCTGAAGTTATACAAACTCTGATGTGGACTCAGTCACTAGAAGCTCTGAAGATCCAGAAGTTCTGATAACCAAGAAACACTGAAGGTTCAGATGTTCTGATGGTGTAGAAGACTCTGAAGTTGCAGAAGCTGAATAGTGGAAACTCTGAAGTCCGGAAGCAAGAAACTCTGAAGGCCATGTTCTTCCCTCTGAGTTCAGAATCAGAAGATACAATGGTCAGAGGATCTGTGCTTTCCCTCTGACTCTGATCAACCGGCTTCACAAGTTCCAATATGAAGCATTCCCCTGATCAGAAGTCCCCTAGGTTTAAAGGTCGCGTCGCTATCCAAGTACAAAAGCAACTGTACCTTCCTGACGACCTACCTAACAGTCTCAGACACAGCAGAAGCTGGATTTTCCTGAACTGCCCTCCAACGGTAGCATTTCTCATGCAACGCTCAACCCTAATCCTTGGAGTATATAAAGAGGCTGAAGACTGAAAGAAAAAAAAAAGAAGCATTCACATACGCGCAAGACATATTCAAAATCTTCTAAGTTTTCTTTCATCTGAAATTCATTGAGTTTACTATTAGCTTTTTAGAAGCAAATCTCTTGTAAACAATTCTTTGATAAACATTTTGTTTAGTTCCTTTAGGAGATCAAGGTTGATCGGATCCTAGAGAAGACTAAGAGAGTGAATCTTAGTGTGAGCTAAGTCAGTATAATTGTTAGTCACTTGTAGGTTTCAAGTGCAGTTGTAACTCTTACCTGATTAGTGGATTGCCTTCATTCTAAGAAGGAAGAAATCACCTTAACGGGTGGACTGGAGTAGCTTGAGTGATTTATCAAGTGAACCAGGATAAAATCCTTGTGTGCTTTTCTATCTCTTATCTTTAGCACTTAAGTTCTCGAAAGATTTGTCAAAATCTTTAAGATTGAAGTTTTATACTGAAAACGTTATTCAAACCCCCCCCTTTCTACCGTTTTTCATACCTTCAAAAATGAGAGATGATAATGAGTGATATGTTTAAAAAATAAGATAGAGACCTGAAGAGAAAATGAGTGAAAAATAACAAGTCATATTATATAAATAAAGTATAAATTGAAATGGGGGAGATGGAGGTATTTTTTGCTTGTAAAAAAATGTTTGAAAAAACTAATTTTCAAAAGAATTTTTTTATTGAATTCAAGTCGAGAAAAAAGTCCTATCGGCAAATGACACAATACAGCACCATGAAAGACAAAAGAAAATAAAAAACATCAAAATAATGAACACAAAATTGCAAAACCAAACCTCTCAACCCAATATTCAGAGTTGTTATCAAACCCAATGGCAGGACTGTTTTCTCCAACAACGCAAGAGGCATCATCCCCTTCACGACCAATAGCATATCCCTCGAGTCGACTCATTGAGCTTGGTCGTCCTTCAACAGCCACTTCCGGCGGCTGAAGTTCAGGTCGAACAAAACCTTAGCCATTGAATATAAAAAAATTAAAAGATTTGTAAAAACCATATTTGATAATATATGAAGTCATAACTTAATTCATAAACACCCAGATCCATCCACATTCAAAAAAGACAAAAAAAAATAGAAGATCAAAGTGAGTGATATGTTAGAAAAGGAAGAAAGAAATATGAAGAGAAAATGAGTGAAAAGGTATAAATTGAAATAGATGGAGGTATATTGTGCTTGTAAGCAACTATTATAATATCTAAAGTTATAATTACATATACTCTTCCATATATCTTATTTCCACTTTTTTTTCATATATTTCTTTTCTTTTACCATCTCATCGATTTTTTTTGAAAGATCAAATGATATTATAATTGAAGAGGTCATAGACCATAGTACAATGATCATAGCACAATACAAGTGCCAGTACATCATAAGAGAACTGATCACTCCAACACCCATCTCATCGATAATCATGCATATATATCTTTCACTTTCTTCTCTTTTATTCATCTCTACATGTAAGGTGTAGATGTCAAAGTTTATTTTCACAGTTGTGAAGAGGATGGGTAGCTTATCAGTGTTTTAATAATTCATTCACAATATTTTATATTTTATCTTATTTTTATTCAATTCTCTTATTATTTTCCGATTCAGTTTCATTATCCATCACATGTCACATTTCTCTCTATGTTATTCATGTGTCTCTGGTGTTAATACATTGTTATCGAAATTATAAGTGTGACATAGGAGATAAAACAATTTCACGTGTCAGATCCAACCTCTAAAGCGCTTTCATATATACAAAGAGAAGAATCAAACGTCTAATAGAGACAAAAATGATAGTAAAATCTGATGCATGAATTATTCAAATTATTTCAAATAAAAAAGTAAGAACATTAAGCATAGATGATGACCATGTGACAAGGCTTCATCTTGCACTTATTTGGAACAAGGACAAACTATAAGAAACAAAGGGAAAGCAAACAGGCATAAGGTGGTTCATTCAAGCAGATTTTTCAGTCTTTGGGTCATCTATGTTCTCCGGAGGAGTGGTGGTGGTGCTGAGAGGAGTCTCTTTGATCTCTTGGTTGTTTTTGGCCGGGGGAGAAGAAGTGGTGGTGGCGGTGGTAGTTGATTTAAGGAGTAGGTCTGACAACCTAATAAAGGACTTTGAGTGGTCATCATCAGTAATGATTATTTCTGGAAAGAATTGGGAGGGTTGACGACGGTGACGAGACATGGTGGCCAGTGTTGTTTGAAGGAAACAACAGTTAGAGAAGAGAAGAGGAAGTGGGTGAGGAAAATGAGAGGATTGGATGTATATTTATATGGACGATAAGAGCATTATTAGGTTAAGATAAAACACAAGCTAGCCACGTGCTTATTATCTTGTGGCTTTTAACTTTTTTTTTAAGAAACAAAAATGTAAGTTAGTTTATATAAAAACATTATTTAAATAATATATTTTCTTAAGATGGGAAATGCTAGCTAGCAACATTCATTTTAATACTTAATTTCTAATATTACATCTAATTAATTTGTTGAAATTCATGTGTAGACCATTGAAAATATTGGTTTCACTTCTAATTTAGTAAGACCCACATAAATTTCAACCAATTAATGTGATATTTTTGAAAAAAAAAACATTAAAGTGATTGTTTCTAGAAGTCCTCTTTTAAGATAGGGTTGAGTATTTTTTTTACCCTAATATAGCGAATTATTGATTTTAACCTCCTTTACTTTTTTCAATTGATTTTAGTCCCCATTTATGAAAAAAGATTAGGTTTTGGTTCCTTTATCCATTTAGTGTTGATGTGGTTTTGCGACAATTTAAACTGCCACTAATGCACAAAAATCGTCACAAAATGTGTTAGTGGCGGTTTTTACCGGCACAAATCCAAAAAACACCACAAGAGTAATGACTCCTCATGTGAGTGTCATTCTTATCTCTTATATCTTATCATATATCATAACTACTATTTTTTGAACCTTTGAGATTTTCTTGAATAAAATAACATATAATGAAAAAATAATATTGTATTGAATATATATCAATGGAAATGAATTTATTTCAAAAGCAATATTCTATCATAATTTTCAAAATATATCATATTCTATGATAAATAATAAACTTAATAACTTTCTTCAACTATATTAAAACAATTATTCATAATTATACTTTTACTAAATTAAAAATTGAATGAATGTATTGAAAAAATAAAAAATAATTTTAGTAAAAAATTATAAAATAACAAATGAAGAAAAATATTAAAATATTATTAAATATATCACAATTCATCTATATATCAATCTACCTATATATATTTATACATATTGACTTGACTTTTACATCAACAACAATACTAATTAGCTATTATTTATTATGTCAATTAATTATTAATTATAAAAATCCTCATATTTAAAATAAAAAAATAATTTTATTTGAATATTAATTAATCGTTACAGTGTAAGGAAAATATATATATTTAGTGAAAATTTATGAAATGCCATATGATTAAAAATATTATAATATTATTAAATATATCACAATATATCTATATATATTTAAACGCATTGACTTGAAATTTATATTAAGAACAATATTAATTATTTATTAATAAATTATTTATTATTTATTATGTTAATTATTAATTTTAATTTTGTTTACATGCTCGTATTTTAAATAAAATTATTAATATTCAAATTTTAATTACTAATCAAAAGTTAAGGGAAATATTTTAAAACAATAAATTAATGAATAAGTAAAATTGAATTTCTATTTACATCCCGTCAAAAAAAAATTTCTATTTACATTTATATTATTTATTGTGTTGATTACTCATTAATGTGTTTTTCAATTCCTCATAATTTAAATATAAAATAATATTAAAAAAATTAATAACTAATTTAATTTTTTTAAATATTTAAAAAAAGAAATAAGTACAATTGACTTGACCTTTTCATTAATATTATTTACTATAGTAGTAATAATTGTAAAAATTTATAATTCCTCATAATTAATATTAAATATAAACATTATTATATAAATTTTAATTAATAATAACAAGTTAAGGAAAATATTAAAAAATTATAAAATAACAAAAATGGAAAATTTCCTTCAAACTTACATCAATATTATTTATTATTTTGATTGAAAATTTTACAAAATTTGATTTCTCATATTTAATATTTAAAGTAATATTATTGAACTTTTAATTAAAAATTAAGGAAATTTTTTAAAATTAATTAAAAAATCAATAAGTAAAGTTGACTAGGCATTTATATATTAATAGTAAAGGTGAACAACAACAACAACAACAACAACAACAACAACTAGATCTGATTCCTCCAAAGGTTTCAACTTTCAATTAGTGTGAGTAATCTCAATCAAGCTTTGAACCTTCTTGCTTTCTGGCTCAGTGTGATTTCTCCAGAATGTCACGCCCTAGTTTCCACAAGCTTGTTCTACCCTCAACCCTTCAATCCAAACAACTGAGGGTTCCGGACAATTTTCTGAGGAAATATGGCGGCCAGCTTTCGACAATTGCTACCCTCACTGTTCCTGATGGTAATGTTTGGCGTGTAGGGTTAAAGAAGGCCGACAACAGAATTTGGTTTGTTGATGGTTGGCAAGAATTTGTTCAACGCTACACCATTGGCGTTGGATACTTTTTAGTATTCTTGTATGAAGGGAATTCATCTTTCATTGTTCATATTTTTAATATGAGCACTTCTGAGGTGAATTATCAATCTGCAGTGAGAAGCCATAATGAAGGGCCTATCATTACGAATTATCATCATATATTTGACGACATGGAAGATACAGACTCCTTAGAATTCATGGATTCTTCACCTTCAAACCTTACTCCTAGTGCATTGCAAAACAAGGTTCTTGGTCACCTGACACCTGGGAAGAATCAATCTCCTGCACCTGGGAAGAGTGCCTTTCCTTCAAAGGATGTAGGTGTTCAGTTTAATTCACAGGGCAATCACTCAACCAGAGATATAGGTGTTCAGTTTAATGTTGTTGAATTTAAAAGGTCTTTTGAAGAATTGAAATTGCGTTATCCTAACAATGGGGAAGGGGTTAGCAAAACTGTGAAAAGGAAGAGGAAGTCTGAACCAAAAACTGTAGATGGTCAGGAACCCTCTGCTGAAAATGAAGAGGAGGAAGAAATGCGCTATAGGTTTTATGAAAGTGCTTCTGCTAGAAAGAGAGCCACCGTAACTGCGGAGGAAAGAGAGAGGGCAGTTAATGAAGCGAAAGCATTTGAACCAGCTAATCCTTTCTGTCGAGTTGTCCTGCGACCCTCCTATTTATATAGGGGATGCATAATGTATTTGCCTTCCTGCTTTGCAGAAATGAATTTGAATGGGGTTTCGGGATTCATCAAACTTCAAGTTGCCGATGGGAGACAGTGGCCAGTTCGCTGCCTATATAGAGGAGGTCGAGCAAAGTTAAGTCAGGGTTGGTTTGACTTCACCTTAGAGAACAATTTAGGCGAAGGGGATGTATGTGTGTTTGAGCTGCTTAGAACGAGGGATGTAGTGCTGCAAGTTACTTTATTTCGTTTAAGCCAAGAAGTGGGGTTGTTAGAGGCTCCTCCTATGCAGCAGCCGAGTCCAAATGTGAGCCACAACCAAAATGGTTAGAAATTAGCAGGGAGGGTTAACTTCTGATAGACAAACTGTGTCAAGTAGCTCTTGCTTGTGAGTGATCTGTTAATCATCTAATTTCTTCAGTTTGGAACTTTGATGCTTTTCATGTCCATAGACATTTGAACTTAGTTATCGTAGTTTTGATATGGATACTTGTACCCATATTTGTTTTTGGGTGTGGTACCCCCATGTGATATTTTAAGTTACAATTTTGTTATTCTGTTGAAAAAATGTGAAAGGTGTAACACCCCATTTCATTTTCTGTTATTAGGTTATTTACTATTGCATTTTAATTATTATTATTATGATATATGGTGATTTATTTAATTTGTATTTGAGTGAGATAAGATTAAATTATATAAGGTTGTTGGGTTTAGGTGATATATGAAGTGGAGCCCACTGGTACTACTGTATTAGGGTTAGGAGTGAAATAAATAGAAAGAAAGAAATAAAAATAAGGATTAGAAGAGCAGAACAGAACACGTGAAAAGGGAAGGAGAGGAGAAAAAGTGGATAAAACCTAGAATTGATCTACAAGAGGTAATGGTTTGAATTCATATTTTCTGGATTAGTATAGCAGTGGGTAGTGATAGAAAGCATGATTTAGGAACCCTAGGATGCATATTTTTCTAAACTGAAAGTGGATAGTTTGAATTTAGGGTTATGAATTGTAGGAGGAAAAGAGGGGGTAGCGCGCATGGCGCACGCTTGATGGGCGGGTTGCGCGCGGGTTGCGCAGCGCGTGGAGGGTCACAGTTTTGAAAGGGAAAACTCAGCATAAATTTACGAGCTCTTGAACCCTTTTTTGAGCTGTGTTAGTGACCTAATTTGAAGAAATAGTCTTCTAGAAAGGTGTAGCCCATTTTGTTATAAAACTTTTTCCGCTGGTTTCACGTCATTCCGACGTCTGTAGCTCAAGTTATATGCATTTTAGTGAGGATGGGTTAAGCTGTCCCGTTTCTCACGAACTGCTGTTAGTGTTAGATTTTTCCTGAAATTTATACTTTGAATTTCAACTTGAAAATTTACAGGGATTTATAAAACTTGTAAACAAACCCATGGTAAAAATATTAGAATTTTTGGAGTGTGTTACTTTAAATTTCATTATCTGGTGTTGTTTCTGAATTATGTTATGTGTTGAGTTGCTAAGTTATTGTGACTGCAAATTGTGTAATTGATAACATGAAAGCTATGTTTTGTGAAATTGGAGATGATTTCGTATTGTTGAACTGGTGACGAATATGCTAAAATAATTAAGACTTGGAGATGGTCTGAATATGCATATGTTAGTTGAGTTTTGCACAATACACTGCATAGTTATCAAGAGGCAATGTTTGCTAGTTCTCGTGGAGGCTAGTGACTTGTCCCAAAACTGGAGTGGTTTTGAAAGCCTAGAGTGAGGGCTTTATTGGTGGTTATCTGTCTGGAGTGGACGCGGTGATACCGCTAAGGATAACAACTTTGGTACCAAAGGCATTTGCACGGAGTCACACTTGAGTCAATATATGTTATTGTAGGGAGTTGTTGATGTTAAATAATGATAACTGCGATATTTTTGGAGAATTTTTTGTTGTGGTAATTGGAGATATTTATATTTGCTTTATCTGAGCTATAATTATGGAGTATTGGCATACTTTTAAATTGATTGATTATATTAATTTTCATGATTTATTTTCTTAATTATGTATGATGTATGTATGGATAACTTTTACAAGCTTTTGAATTACTTATTATTATGCTTATCCATATGATATGAGTTCTCGCCCTTCAATTGGAATGATGTTCTATGCGACATCGCTCAGGTACCGAGGATAGTGGAGCTTCTCGTAAGGGTTAGTCGGAGGAGCTAGTCTTTAGATATGTTTTTAGTGATGGGAATCATGCTTTGTTATGTAACACGGGGAAACGTTTAGTATTGTACCTGGATGTTAAGAAATATTTCATGTATTCACTTTATTTTATTTTTGGATTATGTTAAATTTTGGAGTTGAAATAAATCTGTTGTGCTATACATATGATATTGAGACATCAAAGTTGAAAATTATATTTATATATTGTGAGCATGACAGGTGTTTTGATTTATGTTTCTGGAGAATAAATGTGATACCCTCTTTGTTATGCATTTTACTTTGATTTATGCTATAATATTTACTCGGGGTTTAGAGGGTGTTACAAAAGGATTTAATATTGCAATTTTAAAAAGTTCAATGATCGACTTAATGAATTAATAACATATAGTTCTTAAGTTTGTTTATGTTATGTAATGCACAATTTAAAAATTAGGGTTTTTGGTTAAACTTGCAACTTCGAGAGATCATCTAAATTCCTTTCATGTCAGGATCATCTTCTTTCATGCTCCACCTATATTAAACCTCTAAATCTTCCTCCATCCTCTTCCTCTAAGTTTAAATTGTATGTTTTCTATTGATCTATATCATTTAAGGTACCATAGCAAGCACCTTTTGTTTTTTACTTGGGTTGTAAATAGACCGTTCAATCTAGTTAATCAAAACTGAGTCAAGACACTTGTAAAAAAAATAGTATTTTAATTCCTCATATTAAAATAGAAATTAAACATTATTTAAATTTTAGTTAATAATCAAAATTTAATGAAAATATTTTATAAAAATTCATAAATTAGTAAATTTGACTTGACAGGTACATTAATATTATTTATTATGTTGATTATTAATTTCTTTTTTTTATACATGGGAAAATGTTGATTATTAATTTCTAAGCTTTAATTCCTTATATTATAAAATTTAAAAAAAAATAGTTACATGTTAAGGAAATTTTAAAAATCATAAAAACATAAATAAGTATAATTGATTGACCTTTACATGATATTATTTATTATAACAATTACTAATTGTAATTTTTTTATCTCCTCATATTTAAAATTAAACATATAAATTATTTCAGTTTTAATCAATAGTTAAGGAAAATATTTTTAAATAATAATTCGACAATTAAATGAAATTTATATGAGATTTAAGTGATTTTAAAAAAGTAGAAGCAATGGAGAGTGTGACTACGGGAGCTGCGCTCTCTCATGGGGGGAGCATGGCCGCCAGAAACCACCTGACGGCAAAGGCGGTGTAGGATCTGCGACCTTTCGGGGTAAGCTTATGGGGGGTATCACGAAGTTCCCACAACGGGAACGAGTAGACTAGTTTAAGGAGAATAAGATGAGGGTGGAGTACTATAATGGCAACTTGATGCTGCCTAGGATCCGGGTGGACAAGGCAGTTATGGAGGATATGTGTGAGCCATGGAGGGATGCCTTGGTGGTAAGCTTGTTGGGGAAGAAGCTGGGCCACCGCACCATGAAGGCCAAGTTGACTCAGTTGTGGAAGTTGGTAGGGAATTTTACACTCATGGATATGGACAATGGCTTCTACTTGGTGAAATTCGATATGGAGGCTGATAGGGTGAAGGTCATTGGGGGTGGCCCCTAGATGGTTTTTGATCACTACCTAGCAGTGACAACAAGGAGCATAGACTTCATTGCACTAGAGGCAAATAGGTCCAAAACGTTAGCCTAGATTCGTATTCCCGGCCTGAACGCAGCCTTCTACAATGAGAGTTTTCACAAGTTGGTGGCATAGGTTATTGGGACGCCAATCAAGGTTGACTTGAACACTCTGAGTGGCGAACGGGGAAAATATGCCAGGATATGTGTGGAACTATATCTCTCAAAACCGGTCTATGGAAGGATTATGATTAAAGAGTTTTGGTATAAGATCGAGTACGAGGGACTCCACGTAATATGCACAAATTACGGGTGTTATGGTCATCGATTTCGTAAGGGCACTATGGTGGTACAAGGTGGTGAAAGGAAGGAGGTGCCAACTGCTAAATCAGGGTTGCCATAAGCGATAGGCGGTTTACCGAAAGAAAACACTTCGGCGGCTGTGGCAGCGGCTAGGTAGGTAGGTCAAATCACTGAAAAGAATGGCACCATTCCAGGAGATTCTAGGAATCATGTGGTACATGTAGTCAATGAGGAATCTCACAATGATCTCGGAGCCAATCGTGAGGAAGTACAAAGTGAAAAGCTGGTAGGTCCTAAAAATCAGCAGGAGATTGAGGTTTTTAGTGACTAGATGACAGTTACGAGGAAAAAAGCAACAAACCTAAAAGTGACGAGAGGAAGGGGGCCCACCGAAGGTAGTTGCTAGGAACAAAGGAGGCAAGGCCTTAATGGCTCATGATGAGCAGCGGAAACCAACGGAAGCTAAGAAGGCCCCACATGAATTCAAATTTAAAGATATCCCATATTTTAATGTGGGGAAAAGTGGTGGGCCCGTAATCAAGGAGCTTGATTTTCCTGAGAAAAAACAGACTCGTGATGAGCAAGGGACATAGGATTCGATTTTCAATCAATTTCCGCACCAAGATTCAAGGCCCACTCGGAGTAACCTTGGGACCCAACCCGGCCATGATGGGCTAATGATTTTTGGCGGTATGGTCAAAGACTGCATAGAGACTACGACAAGTGGCGGCAGGGATCACGTATTGACGGAGGAGCTGCACATGACCCAAGCCTGTACAAGCATGCAGGTTTAAATGTCCCCTAGCAAGGTTAATGCCCACAAGTGGGCATCGAGAGGTAGCTCCCTCACTCTTGTCAAGTGTTTTATGATAGGGTTTGATGATTCCAAGTTGATCTCCTGGAATGTGCGCGGAACCCTCAATGAGAGTGGCAAGTTGTTTGTTAAAGAGCTGGTGAGAATCCAGAAGCCAAGATGATTTCAAGTTGATCTCTGATGCCCCGGGTTTAGTAGTGTTTTTAGGGTCATTTCTTTGTAGGTTTTGAGTCTTTTTTCTTCGTCTCATGTAGTGTTTCATGCATTCTCATGCATTTTTATCTTTATTTGAGTTTTTGTTTGGTTTTAGTAATTATATAGTTTTATAAGGGTTTTTCTTGTATTTTTATAGATTTTAGGACTTGCATTTGTTTTCCATGGAATTGTGAAGACTATTGTTATTAAAAACCCTTTGAATTTCTTGATATTTTTCCTTGTCTTGGTCCTTAAGTGCTTCAGCAGGTAACTCATGAAGAGGGAAGGCCAAATAGCTTGAAGAATTGATGGAAACATTCAAATGGGTGTTACAAGAAGCCAAAAAAACCATCAGAACGTGTGTCTGGCGCTCGAGCGCCAGGCATGGGCGCTCCAGCGCCAGCCTTCCAGTAGCAAGGAAGTTGGCTTCTGCCTTATGGGCGCTCAAGCGCCCCAGGGCAGCGCTTGAGCGCCCCAGCTCGACTATTTTGCCTATAAATAGGATTCTAGTCATAATCCTTGATACCCATTCCATTTTTACATAAGTTTAGAGGTAGAGGAACATCTAGGAGAGTGAGAGAAGGCTTCCAAGCTTGTAATTCAGGTTCTTAGCCAAGCATAATCTCTCTTCTTATGCTTTGGTTTTCATGTAAGACTTTTCATATTTGAGTTATAATCTTAAGTTCTTTCCCACATGCTCTTCTTCTTTCCTTGAATCCCATATTCTGAATTTCAATCTAAGCTTGTATGCATGCTTGCTTTTTGCTTTTCTATAATCAGAACGGAAGTTTGTTATAGATTAGGGAACCGATTTGGGATTACCCCTTCTTTGCTTGCTACTAGGAATAGAGGAAGGGTTGGGGTTTGTTGGCCTGAATTTGCATGATCTAAAACCTCATATAAATGACTAAGTACACAAGGAATTGGGCTTAGCTTTTAGTATGGGAGAATTGCTTATGTGAGGAATCAATAAGTGAGTAACTAGGCTATAGCATCAAGGAGAGATCCATGAGAACATGTGCTTAGAATGATGTCCTTGAATTGACTAGTTGAACAAGAACCCAAAGCATGTTCTTTTATGAGTTTATGTTTATTTTCCATTTTACTACTTCGACATATCTCTTATCCAATAAAGCAAACCTTCAAACTCAAGGCTTAAGCTGAATTTATTCACTCACAATCCCTGTGGTTCGATATTTAAAACCGGGTGGATTCGTACACTTGCGGATTTACCAACAATCTCCTGGACACAAGATGTCAGTTCGCAAGGGTGCAACAGTTTTGGAGTGGGCTCAACTTCGCTCCCTGCTTTATTGAAGAAGCAGAAGGCTTCAGAGGTGGTATATGGGTATTGTGTCACATTAGCTCCAATGCCTCATTTAGGCTGGTGAATCTGTTTCACCAGGCTTTGACCTTTGAAGTGTGGCATGATAACCTCTCCTGGGCTTGTTATGTGATTTATGCTTCCCTTATTCCTGCCCAAAGAGAGTTTCTATGGTCCCATTTAACTAATCTGAGAAGTAGCATAGTTTCTCCCTGGCTTTTGGTGGGAGACTTTAACGAAATATTGCATGCTAGTGAGACGCAGGGAGAAACTTTTGTGCACAGTAGAGCTGATCGTTTTTCCTCCATGATAGCAAGCTGCAAGCTTGTGGATCTTGGAGTGGTAGGAAATAAGTTTACTTGGTTTAGGAAGCAGAAGAACAGGCTTATTCACTCAAAGAGATTAGACAGAGGCCTCGGCAATGTAGATTGGAGGCTTGTTTTCCCTGATGTTGTTGTCCAAACGCTCCATCGTGTGCACTCAGATCATTGCCTACTCCTTGTCTCTTGTGGAGCCGATGGATCCTCCCATGGGGACCGTCCCTTTCAGTTTATAGCTGCTTGGGTAGACCATCCTGATTACCACCTCCTAGTTGAAAATGCTTGACGTGAGGAAGATATCTCTAGGAAATTGGAGAGGTTGAGAGTCGATTCAGAGAGCTTCAATAAGGATACTTTTGGAAATATTCAGAGAAGAAAAAGGTGGGTGGAGGCTCGACTTAAAGGAGTGCAACAAGAAATGGATAGGAAGGTCACTTCTGATTTAGTTCAGTTTGAGGTGTATTTGCAAAGGGAGTACAACAACATTCTCAAGTAGGAAAAGCTCCTCTGGTACCAAAACTCTAGGGATAACCGTGTGAGGCTTGGAGACCGTAATACTTCCTATTTTCATGCGCAGTGTGTGATTAGAAGGAAGAGAAATCGAATAGATAGGCTGAAATTGGAGGATGGAATTTGGTGTAGTGATGAGGGTAAGCTATCGGAGGGGGTCCATTTCTACTATAGTGCCCTGTTTGCTGCATCGATTTCCTTTGAGCCTCATGTTTTCCCTCACGATGAAGAGTGCTCTAATGAGCATGAAATCCTTTGCTGCTCCTGGTTCGGATGGGTTCCACCCTTTTTTCTTTAATAAATACTGGGACAAGGTTGGGGATTCTCTTTGGAACCTTGTCAAGAGGGCGTTTGAGCAAGGTCAGGTGGACATGCTTATTGTATTGATCCCCAAAGTTGATCGTCCGTCCACAGTCAAGGTGCTTAGGCCCATTAGCCTTTTAACGTGACGTACAAATTGATCACAAAGGTGTTGGTTAATAGGCTAAGACCTTTTCTGAATGATCTCATTAGGCCTATGCAGAGTAGCTTTCTTCCCGGTAGGGGTACCATGGATAATTCCTTGGTGGACCAAGAAGTGGTTCACCAGATGAGTGTGTCTACTTCTAAAAAAGGAAGCATGACTTTCAAGATTGATTTGGAGAAGGCGTATAATAGTGTGGCCTTGCCTTTTCTGAGGGAGACTCTAGAGCTCTTTGGCTTTCCTAGGGTAACCGTTGACCTCATTGTGTGTTGTGTAAGCTCTTCTACAATTTCTCTCTTGTGGAATGGGGTGCATTTAGACAAGGGGATCCCATGTCCCCTTACCTCTTTGTCATGTGCATGGAAAGGCTTTCGGTCCATATTCAACACTTGGTGGACGTTGGGAGGTGGAAACCTGTAAGGGTGTCAAAAGATGGCCCCCCAATCTCCCACTTGTTTTTTGCGGATGAAGTGCTCTTGTTTTGTGATGCAACGATGATATAGGTGAATTTGGTGGCCTCCTCCTTGTTGATTTTTTGTAATAGCTCAGGGCTCAAGGTGAACATTTCTAAGTCCAAGGTCAATACCTCTAAAGGGGTTCGTCCGGAGGTTAGAGATGATATTGTTCGTATTTCTCCCATTTTGTTTGTTCGAGATTTAGGGAGGTGTCTGGGTTTTCCCCTAAAGGGTGGGGGTATGAGAGGATCAACCTTCAACTTCTTGCTAGACAACATTATCAAGAAGCTTGCTTCTTGGAAGACTAATATGCTCAATATGGCGAGAAGGGTGTGTTTGGTGAGGTCAATTATGGCGTCTATTCCTGGCTATGTGATGCAAGTTTTCTGGCTTCCTCGGGGTCTTATTAGCAAATTGAACTAGGCTATGGGGTCGTTCATCTGGGCCAGAAGTAGCAACAACAGAGGATGGCACATGGCAAACTGGGGAAAACTTATGTTGGAGAAGGAAAAGGGTGGGCTAGAGCTGAGAGACATGTCTATAGCGAACACATCCTTACTTAGGAAGACAGTGTGGGGCATCTTACACAGACATGCAAAACTTTGGGTACAGGTTTGGAAGCACAAGTATCTGCGTGGAAATCAATTATGCAGGTTGAGAGGAAGCAAAAATATTTGATGGTGTGGAAAGAGGTTCTTAAGGTGAGGGATGATTTGCGTGCTGCGTTTAAATTTCGGCTAGGTGATGGTAACTCCTCATTATGGTACTCGGACTGGAGTAGGGAAGGGCCTTTGGCGTGTAGGATTCCGTTTGTGAACATTGCAGACACGCAGGTTACGCTAGCAGATGTGGTGAGGGATGGGTCTTGGAACCTGCAGCACTTGTACACAGAGATCCCCATGGAAGTTCAACAGAAGCTATTCGTAATCCCTCCTCAGATTGTCAACATAAGTGATGTTTGGATTTGGGAGGAAAGTAACAGTAATGTGTACACTATCAGAGACGCTTATGGGTGGTTGAATGCTAAGGGTCGAGAGGTTAATAATCACAGGTCCTGGGATTGGCTGTGGAAATTACCTGTTCCAGAAAAGATTCATTTTTTTGTGTGGAGGATTTTGCAAGATGCGATCCAGACGAATGCCAAGAGCTTTGTGTGTCATTTGGCTACCTCTCCTGCTTGTACTCGATGCTCTGAACCAGAAGAGGACTTGATGCACTGCCTTAGGGAGTGCCCCACTCGAAGGAATTATGGCTTAGGATGGGAGCGGTTTCTTGGCCTGGTTTTGGCATCGGGAACTTGGAGAGGTGGGTGGTGAATTTAGCTCGTAGCAACCACAGTACATCGTTCCTGGAAGGTTTGTGAGGAGTGTGGAAGTGGCGCAATAATATGTGCTTTGAATCTAATCCGTGGAGTCTGCAGGAAGCGTGGCATAGGTTGTGCATTGATCATGATGACTTATGCAGGTTTATGAAGTTAAACATCGATGGTAGCTATCGGTTGCAGGAGAATCAGATGGGGTTTGGTGGGCTGCTTCGTGATGAGAAAGGTATTTGGCTAGCAGGTTTCATGGGAATGGAGCGTGCAGGCTTGGCGTTGCTAGCGGAGGCTTTGGCCATGCGAGAAGGGCTGAAAATGTCTTGGTTGCGGGGTCACAGGTGTGTTTACTGTGAATCAGATAACCAAGAGCTGGTGAGGTTCGTTAAGGGTCGTCAAGACTTGCAAATTTTCTCAGTGGTTGCTGACATTGTTGAGCTCCTTCAGCGTGATTGGGAGGTTGCGCTTGCTTAGGTTCCTCGGGATTATAATGCAGTCGCTATTTGCATGGCAAGAGCGGTGTCGCTTCTCGACAAGACAGAGACTCAACTCCTAGATTTACCTTTTTTTGAGTTGGAGCATCATCTGTTGAGTGACTCCTTTGCTTGCGCTTAGTCATTTTTGTTGTTAGTTTTCCGATGAAGAAAAAAAAAGTAATTTTAAAAAATAAAAACAAATAATTAAGTATAATTGGCTTTACCTTTACATCAATATTATTTACTAATTGTAAATAATTTTAATTCACCATATTAAAAAAAATTATTGAAAGTTCAGTTATACTAATTATAAGTTAAGGAATTTCTTATAGATGAAAAATAAAGACTTAGAAATTGGTGAATTATAATAGAGTTAGATATATGGCTTAATCCTCAAACTAGTCTCTGTCTTTGTCTCGTCGTCTGATCTAAGTCCCTCCCCGAAAAGTTTTGTGGAATAAATCCTCATTTTTTGCAAAACTTGTAGAGTCAGTCCTCGCCTGAGTCCGGAGCTCCACGAGTGATGAAATGACATGATGACTGTATTAATAAAGCCTATGTGGAATTTAAAAAAATAAAATAAAAAACATATCAGAAATTTTAATTTAATTAATAAAAATAAAACTAATTAACAAATATAATCCTAAATCAATTAACAAAATCAATTCCCCAAAACTAAACCCCAAATCATCTTCATCTTCGTAAAAATCATCTTCATATTCACCATTCTCATCACCATCTCCAAATAATTTTTTTTTTTTGAAAGGGTAAACAATGCTATTTGGTTATACATGGAAAAAATTGAATTCAAACTATTCTTCAGTAATAGACTGTTGTTCTTTTTTGAAGAAAAATAATACATGTTGCAATGAAAATCTAATCCGGGTAAGTAAATCAGATGATGGAGATCACATCGTGAAAGTAAACTCAACTTCTTGCACCCTTAACTAATAACTCTCATCACCATCTCCAAATAATTAAATTCCTCAAACCCAAAACAAGCCCAGAATTAACAACAAAAATCCAAAAAATCAATCTTTCATCTTCACCTTCAACAACGAAGGGAAGAGAAACGAGAGACGACGCGATTTCCTTCTTCTACCTCCGCTGCTCCTTGCCCAGATCTGATGATTCACCACCACCGCGGAGTCGCCAAACAGCACCGCTCGCCATTTCCTTCCACTTTTTCCTTTTTCTCTCAGAAACAATCATTGTCTGCGAACGAGAGAGAAGAAAGCACAAACAGTCGGTTGCAGGTTTACATGGTTGGGGGTAGAGGGTGGGGTTGCAGGTTTTCTGAGTCCTTTGATGATGATGATGGTGAAGAAGGATAAGAAGATGAAGGAGGAGGACATGAATTAGGAAATTAGGTTTTGCAGAATTAGGGGGTTCTGCAGAATTAGGAAATTATGTTTTTTTTAGAAGATGAAGGGGGAGATGAATTAATTTTGGGTTTTTTTAATTAATTTGGGAAATTAGATTTTTTAATTAATTTTGGGTTTTTAAATTAATTTATTTTTCTAATATGTAATTTTTTATTTTTTTTAATGCCACGTCAGCTTTATAAATACAGTCATCATGTCATTTCATCACTTGCCGGAGCTCCGGGCTCCGACGAGGACTAACTCCACGTGTTTTGCAAAAATGAGGACGTTTTCCACAAAATTTTTCGGCGAGGGACTTAAATTAGACGGCAAGACAAAGACATAGACTAATTTGAGGATTAAGCCTAGATATGTTGAGTTAATAATTCTTTAATGTTTGTTATTTACTAATTTTTTATTGTTTTTTTAGTGATGAATGAATTGACATTTTTAATTTATTTTCTAGCGGCTCAACCCGCCTTGATCCGCTCTTGGTCAGCTGGAAAAGGTGAGTTATCCGTCTTTACTTCCTAACATTTATTTTTTCTCTTTCTACATTTGGGGTTGTTTGGATAAACAGCTTAATTGAACGCTTATTCATCAGCTAAATTTATAGTTACTGAATAAGCTAAAAATAGGCTATAGATAAGCATTAACTTCTACATAAGCTAATTCGAACAACTTATGAAAATAAGTTCAAAATTACTTATCAAGTGTCATAAGTTCTCTCAAAAACTTACATAAATACTTATGTTATAAAATAACCTCAAATAAACGCTTCTAAACGGAACATTTAAAAAAAAAAAAAACATTGAGCTTGCCACCCATTTAAACATTGCATATTTAAATAAACATAGATAGACAAAAACATGTATTTCACTTTAACATTAATGCATCATTTTAGAGTTACCAAAATGAGAAAGATGTGCGATAAAAATAGGCATGACTCATGAGAGACCAAACCACATTCGTTTGGACCATCACTAAGGGCTCGTTTGGTACGTTGTATATTATAAGGCCTGATAATATAAGGCCTGATTGTATTAGGCCTGATAGGATAAAGCCTAATAAAATTTTAATATTATACAGCGTTTGGTCATACACTGTATAATTTGTGGCGACATTGGTGGTGTGGTAGTGGTGGTATTGGAAGGTGATGATCGTGGCAGTGGTGGTGGATGGTGGTGGCGGCGGCAGTAGTGGTAGTAGTGGCGGTAGTGGAAGTGGTGGAGGGTGGTGGTGACAGTGGTAGTGGAGGGTGGTGTTGGTGGCGGCGGTGGCGTTGATGGTGGAGGGTGGGAGCAGCGGCAGTGGTAGTATGAAGGTATCAACGATATGATGGTGGTGACGGCGACAGTGGTGGTAGCGGTGGTGGTGGCAGTAGTGGCGGCCGTGATGGTGGAGGGAGGTGGCAGCGCCGACGGTGGTAGTGGTAGTAGTGGCGATAACGATGACTAGAGCGTGGTGGTGGTGGCAGCGACGGTGGTGGTGGTGTCGGTAGTGGTGAAGGCGGTGGTGGTGGAGGATGGTTGTGGTGGCGGTGACAGTGGTGGCGGTAGTGGTGGAGTCGGTGGTTGTGGTGGTGATGGTGGTGGTGACGGTGGTGGTGGAGGGTGATTGTGGTGGTGGTTGATTAAATATATTCAAGTAGTTTATACATTGCACTCTTATCATGTCTTATCCATCATCTATAGAGTGGATTAAATAATTCATCATTTTGATGTATAAGAGGAATTGATGTATAAGCTTATACAATACAATGTGAGCGTCAAACAATGGATAAGTCTATAATGTATTGTATAAGCTTGGGAAGAGCCCATTTTGAGTGGTGAGACCAACTAATTTTAGTGGTTTCTCCAAAATGGAGAGAAATAGAGAGAACCATCTCAAAATTCTTAAACTTCCAGTTATACTCTTTATTTTTTAGTTTTTACACAATTAAAAATATTAATAATAAAAAATACTAGGGATTCAAATTCTTACCTTCTCTTTTTTTAATTCTAAAAGAACTTATAAATATACTTTTTTTTAATCATTTTCACTCTGTTTATTTTCTTTCTTCTTATTTTCTCCTCCCTAAACCAAACAAATCATAAAAGATTTGAGACTCAATAAAGTATCCACGTTCACGATACTTCGGATAAATTTATAGCTAACATCTAGAGCCAAAGTAGAAATGATGACATGAATATATGAAAATCAATTAAAACCGAAAATGAAGAGCTAAGAATAAAGTTAATGTAACATGGAGAGCAGATCATAAAGCCTAGAATATTTTTTGAAACCATGAAGCCTAGAATATGATCGTGTCTGATGATGAAAAGGAGTTTGAAGTTGCAATATCTTTCACTAGCCAAACATGATTTGAGCACATGCAAACATGAAGAAAAAAGGTAATGAAACCTGAAATTTTACCAAGAATAATATATGTGGCTACCGAGATTTTTTTTAAGAATTATAGGAACAATAGTCAATAGCATGGTAGTTGAATCGTGTATCGTATCGTGTATCAAAAGATCTATTTTTTGTATCATGTATCGTATCGTATTATGTATCGTACGATACAAACACAAACAAAAATAAGTCATAAATGAAAAATATATGATATATATAATATAATTAATCAAAATATGACAAATGCAAGTCTTCATCTCCTTCAAAATCATCAATAACAGGACAAATGCAAAGCACTTCCATACTTGCTAAACTATGCTTTGATCCTACAAAGCTATAACTTAATAAAGAGTTGAAATTGAACCCTTGTCTAAGAGTTGAAAGTGGGGATTTAGGGTAATTTCAATGCCTAAATAGATTAGGTCAGGTGGGTCAATCCACTTTGGCCCAGATTAAAAAAAAAACCCGTAAAAAAACGCTAGAAAAACAAATATCCGACCCTATTTGCCCAGTTTCTGTATCGTGCGATACAACTTCGTATCGTGATACAACGATACATGATACGATACAACCGATACAGACGCGATACAAGGACAATTCGATACACAGGTACGATACGTATCATTTACCTAAAATAATGTATCGTATCGCGTATCGTATCGGTGTATCGGCCGATACTTACTACCATGGTCAATAGATGTGCCTCACTTCACTCTGTAGGGTGGCTACGGTCTTTAAATAAAATTTTCCATTAGGGTTGTGAGGCAAGAACTATGTCTAGCCTTCACAAATTTATACTTTATATATAAGATAATGGAATTAACCCTATGAGTAATACAGTTTTAATAATTTCATACGGCGAAATCTCATACCCAATAGGTTCTACTTTTAAACTTTCACTAGTGTTTTTTAAACCTTACAACTTTTCCTACCTTAAATTAGGCACTATCCTCTCACTTTGATTTTTTTAAAAGAAAATAAAAGATGCTTAGATTAAAATTCAAAAAATTTCCAATGACACTTATTTTTTTTTCATCAAGTGCAAATAAAATTTTAGTAGCAGTAATATAATAAAATAAATAAATAAAAGTTATCTAAATGATTCTAAAAAAATTTGAATTAAATCACCTTAAGGGTTTTTTGTGATGATCTGTTCGAACCGAGAACATTTACGCCAGGAATCAATCATGGACCTCCTCCTACCCAACCCATATGTCTTTAACTCCTATCACTTGAGCTATCCTACAAATACCGTAAGTTTAAGTGGACTAATAGATTTTAAGATAAACTAGTGCTTTTTTACCCGCGCGTTGCACGGGGAATATGTCTATTGTATTTGATACATCGATTCATATTTTAAATTATAAATATTTAAGATGCTAAGAATGTAAGAATAATCATAATAAAGATGTAGATATTTAAAGAGCACAAATTTTGAAAAACACAGAAGTTAATAAACCAAAAGCTTTAATTTTTGCATATGTGAGGTATAACTGAATTTTGTTTGTGAAGATGTATACTCGTGTTGCATAAAGGGTAATGTTTTTGTGTTTTAGATATATAACAATACACAAATATATAATTATTTTTTAAATTATTAAAAATACACTTAAGTTATAGAAAATGAATTTTATTTTTTTTAACTCGTACAATTTTCATTTTTATGTAAAATGTTTCTCCCCGTGAGATCTCGTAACTCTAATTTGTTAGCACTAATAAATTCAGGTCATAATTTTATAGTCCATATGTATTAATATTTTGTATTCCTCGTACTTTTCTAACTATCAAATTATTATAGTTATATACTTATATAAATATACACTCTTTAAATTTTGAAAATAATACTAAAGTTAATTATATTAAATTATTCTATTAAAATAATATCAATTAATTAGTTTAGAATATAATGATTGTATAAAACAAAATCTCACGTAGATAGCATTATAGTACTTTAAAATTAAAACATACAATTGAAAATTATACGCAAATACAAACAACAACCGCTTTTAGGTTTCAGAGCAGACTTAGATGCAAATCATCTTACTCAATGGATTCTCATTTATCAGAGAAACAAAATCTTATAAATTTCATAAATCAATATAGATTTAAAATTTTCAAATTAGCCAAGATAGATTTGTTTTGGAAATGAATTTTAGGTACAGAAATTTCTCCTCGTCATTTATACTCCCTCCGTCCCCTATTATAAGTCACTTTTTGTGAGTTTTTTTTGTCCCAAAATATAAATCACTTTACAATATCTATGCAACATTAATTTTTTCTCTCCATGTTTACCTTGTAGCATTTAAAGAATTTTCCTACTTTCCAATATTTTTCTTTATTATCGAGGTCACTTTCATTTATATCTACTCAAAAAACTTCCAAAACTTATTTTTTATTGGTGGAAGGGGGTTTTCAAGATAGTGTAACATTAATATGGAGAGAGAGGTAGATGAGATTCATTGAATTGATATACTTTTAAATGTGGTCAGTTTAGGAAAAAAGATACAAATTTATTGTAACTAACTAATTCTAACCACTTTTCTTAATCCTAGAGAATTAGGTAAAAGTGACTTATAATAGGGGACGGAGGGAGTAACTGGATGCATTCGGTTGGTATCTCATTTGATTTTATTTGAAATTTGACATAATATCAATCAATTAGTTTAGAATATAATGATTGTTTAAAAAAAATATAATGATACCTTTTATATAAAACAAAATCTCACGTAGGTAGCATTATTGTAATTTAAAATTAAAACATATAAATTGAAAAGTAAACCCAAATACAAACAACAATAGCTTTTAGATTTCAGAGCAGCTTTAGATGCAAATCATCTTACTAAATAGATACTCATTTATCAGAGAAATAAAGAAGTTAACTGTATAGAGAAATCCTTGGGGTTTTACAAAATCTCACGTTACATATACATAAAGAAATCTCTAAAGTTAAAAAGAAGATTTTACAATGATAGTTTTTATATAAAACAAAATCTCACGTTACATATACATAAAAAAATCTCTATAATTAAAAATAAGATTTTAAAATTAATAATGATTGCATTCACATTAATAATGGTTGATTTGCCGGAGTAATATCCTTTCACCCTCCATAAATGTACATCAAACCTTATATGCAGTAACCTATGAGCTCTAGTCCGCAGTTAATGAGAAACTCTGTCAAATTCACCTAGCAACCATCAAATCTCTGCGTGTCCATGGTAGCTCTGTGGTCCCTCAGACCTAGATCAGCTCCATTTTCCTGGATTCACAATAAATAAAAATATGACAAATTAAGAAAAAATCAAGAATTAAAGTACCTAAATCCTAATCAAATCTAAAATTTAAAAGGGTACTAATTAAAGATAGATAAAAACTCTCAAAATCTAGCAAATTACAATAAAAACTTATAAAATCATAAATTAAATAAAGACCTAAAATTCAATAAAGACACCATAAAAATTAATTAATACTCTCAAAATAAAATAAAAGATCCAAGCTAAAATCAAGAAATAAACAACTTAAATCTTAATCAAATCTAAAATTTAAAAAGGTACTAATTAAAGATAGATAAAAACTACCAAAGTCTAGCAAATCACAATAAAAACTCATAAAACCCTGAATTAAATGAAAATCCGAAAATTCAATAAAAATACGATAAAAATTAATTAACACTCTTAAGGGAATATGTAACTATATGGTTTAGAACTTATGAAAGGTGCTGGTAGACTGGCGGTATGTTTTTCACGAGAATTGAAAACCTTTTACCATGTACATTATGAGAGGGAAGGTAACGTTTGGCACAAAGAAAACTTATATAAGAACAGAGAGGGAAATATTGAATGGTAACATATTAACCATGTAATCAATATTTTAATTGTAAACATAAACGGGATGCCAATCATAAATAGATAAATATTTTTAATTTAAATTCACTTTAAATCTTTTGAAATATTAATAAAATATACAACAAAAAGTTCATATGCAAACAAATAAATGTTCTCAAGATTTAGCTTAAGCAAATAAGGGACCATAAAATTCTAAAGAAAATTCACCATTCTAGAAGAAAAAAAATGCAACCTAGCAATAGGATTTGGTAATTCCAAATTAACACTAACCTATAGGTATTCAGTTGTAGAAGAATCCCACCAAAACTATGAAAAAATCTAAATTGCAAGGTGAAATGAATCACACTACTTTTCCACATACCTCGATTAATTAAAAAATATATATTTTCTATTGTTTTATATGCACAATATTTTTTTTATTGATCTCAAGTTAATTATATTCTCATAAAAAATACCTATTTAAATTTTAGATTTGATTATGATTTAGATTGTTTATTTCTTGATTTTATCTTAATTTATTTTTGATTTATTTCTAGAGTATTAATTAAATTTTATGGTATTTTTAGTGAATTTTTCTGATTTTTATTTTATATGCACAATATTTTTTTTATTGATCTCACCTTGCTTATGTTAGTCACTAAGACTATGTTTGTATAAATGTTCACATACATTCAAATGCACCTATATCTCAATCTTTCATGCCTCAAATTAAAGTACGTACTTATGGCCATTAACCTTAAGATTTGGATAACACACTGCAGTAAGATCTGGTTAGCCTAATTCATAAGCTTACAACATCAAAAAAAACTTTTAATCCCCCCTTAACATGCTTTGGCGAACAAAAGACACTTCTAGAACTACATGAAAGAATCATTAAAATTGAAGAAGAAGGACTACCAGAGATATGAGGAAAATGATATGCCTTTGACTTTTGAGTGATAACAATTCTTAGTCTACAAAGCCACAAAGCATTGTTTTTTACAAACCTTGAACAAAGAGGCTGAAGCAAGAAGTGAGAAACTCGTTTTTGAGTTTGAAGAACATGCACTCTCAAATCTCAATTGTGATTTCCCTTGGTAACCATAAAAAAAAATTCTCAATTGTGATGGGGATAAATTTATAATGAAAATTTTAATTGAAGTGAGTGAAGGTCCATGTTGTTTTTGAAGCATATATGATTTGAGGTTTGCCATGGTTGAGATGAAGAAGGGAGAAATAGAGAAAATTGTGTGAGTATTTAGAGATAGAGAACGTATGAAGGTTTTTTTTGCTCTACTAACCCTTTTTATTTTCTAATATAGATTGATATTGATACTCTATATAAAAAACAATATTTTTTAGGAAGATTTTTTTAACAGAAACTATCTAACAAAGATACATAAAAACAAACAACCTAAATCCTAATCAAATTTAAAATTTAAAAAGGTACTAAATAAATATAGATAAAAACTATCAAAATCTAGCAAATCACAATAAAAACTCATAAAATTCTGAATTAATTAAAAATCCGAAAATTCAATAAAAATATCATAAAAATTAATTAATGCTCTAAAAATAAATTAAAAATAAATTAAGATTAAATCAAGAAATAAACAACATAAATCCTAATCAAATCTAAAATTTAATGTGACAAATAGGGCCAAGGTGGAAAAGCTGATGTGTAAATTATTAAATGAAAATTAATAGGTGGAAAAGCTGACGTGTAAATAATTAAGTGAGAATTAATCTCGGAGCGACACGTCACTAACTTGGCCTGTGAGAGCGACACGTCATGCTAGAAGTTCTTCTTTTCTAATATATATTGATTGATAAGTTATAAATTTCATTATTAGGATGTTATACTTATACTTATAACTCAAGTTTTTCAGTTGCTCATAATATTATAATGCACACCAAAAGTAGAGCAACACAGAACATGACAGGGCTACACCTGTGAACAGCAACTGCACCCTTTCTTTGTTTCAGTCAGTGGCTTTTTTGAATATTCAGATTCAGATGGAGACAAACTCCAATGTAAGTATCTGTAAACTGACGAGGATTTGTGTCAAAATCCAACCTCTCTTTTGCTTTCTATATTTTCATTTGTTCCTTTTGCTGCTGACTGCTGACCCTTCTCCCACTCCATTCTTCCACCACCACCATCATCATCATCAACCCTTCACACACACATTCACTCTGATTCATGTTCTCACACTCTTCAATCTTCAAACCTCCGCGTTTTCCAGCTGCCACTTGTGTTCCTCGTTGAAAAAATCAAAACCCCACAATTCTTTTTTTCTCACCTGTTCCTTGTTCTTTGCTTCATTCAAACGTTTGCTACCCTTTTTGTCCCCTTACAAAATTTCGTCCCTTTACATCTGTTTAGGCTTAAAGCTTCAGTCTTTTCCATTTGGGGTGCCTTGAATTGATGCACAAGATCAGATCTGTATTAATTTAGTATGTGTTTGTTTTATTATTTGGGTTTTCAATTCTGGGGTCTTATGTTGTGATTTTAATTAATTCTGCTTGCTTGGTTTCAACTTCTTGTTGTGCAGAGGCTTATGGGGTTCAGTGGCACATTGGTTGATATGTAATTGCTTTTGTTACTTGCTGTTATGCTGGTTTTTCTTGTGGAGCAAAAGACTATAGCTATGAAACTAAAGCTGTGATTTTGAAATCTTAATTTTAGTTCTAAGCAATTGCTGATAGCAGAATTAGGCAGGGTTGACTTTTGGAGATTTAGAGTATTCATAACTTGAGTAACTGAATAGGTGAAGATAGTAAAAATGATTGTGAGGAAAAACATGGGAAGGGCAAAGTCACTTCTTATGCTGCTCATGGTGCTTGGGTTTTTCTTCGCCACTTATAATCTGGTGTCTATGATCATGGACCATAGGGCTGGAAATTGGGTTGCAGATGGGTTGGAATCTTTTGATAGAAAAATGTTGGGTTCGGCAAGCACTAATGCGAAATACCATGTTGCCCTGACTGCAACTGATGCTGCTTACAGCCAATGGCAATGCCGGATCATGTACTATTGGTATAAGAAGGTGAAGGACATGCCTGGATCAAACATGGGGAAGTTCACTCGGATTTTGCATTCAGGAAGGACAGACCAGTTGATGGATGAAATTCCAACTTTTGTGGTTGATCCTCTTCCTGAGGGCTTGGACCGGGTAAAATAATTCTCTTGTTTCTATTTTTGTACCTTTTAATCATGTTTCTTCTGGTGAATGCTTGAAAGCTTACAAATCTGGACAAACAAAACAATCATGTATCCTTTCACAATATAGAGAATTAGAGATAGAACAGTAGGAGGGAAGAGTTAGAAAATTGTTTGGTTTAAATCCATGTATTCTCACTCTTTTCTCAAACTTGTGTAGTTTTTCTAAGCTTGGCAATTTCAGATCAAAAGAGCATTATCCTATTTAATGTGTCTCACCTTGTTTATTCCAAATTTCAAACATGTACATGTTGTGTTTGTTAGTGTTTTGCACACAAGGTGACTTTTAGCTGAGATTAGGATGCTAGCTCACATGTTTCTATGAGTGAATGCCCAAATAAGCTGCATTTGAACAATGAGCTTGTATGAACTTGATTTGGATTCATATGACTGCAGTCACGATGTGGCAGGGATATCACCTTAATCTAAACAGATGTAGATATGGCAGGGATATCACTTTACTACAATTTAAATTATATATCGGGGTAAGTTCAGGGCTTGGTGGGTATTTGCGTCCCAAGGTTTGACTTTTCCCCAAACTAAGTAAAAATAGGTTTTTCCCGTCAAAGTTGGGCTGGGGTGCGTGTACTCACTGGTTCAGATTTGATTGGTATGCTTAAAAGATGTTTAAACGTGAAAGCAACATTGAAGTCTCTAACAGAAGGGGAACAGATATATTTGGAAACCATATTATGGTCATAGATGTTATTTCATACTTGATTCATACAATGAAATGATTGCATTTTCTATGTCGATGGATTTTACCTTTCCAGTGGCAAGTTTGTGACTTAACTGTTTACAGTTATCAACTCTATCATGAATGTCAATCATTTGTGACCTTTCTATATTTGGCCTTGCTGTTCATGCTGTCATCAATTTTTTTTGTGGTCCAGGGTTATATTGTCCTAAATAGACCATGGGCTTTTGTTCAGTGGTTGGAGAAGGCAGATATTGAAGAAGAGTATGTATCTCAATTTTCGTTTTCTAGAACTTTTATGCTCTCCATAAATGAAATCTGAGGTTTAGTGCATTTTATGATTGGTGCAGATATATTCTGATGGCAGAACCTGACCACATATTTGTAAATCCTTTGCCTAATTTGGCTTCTAGAACCCAACCAGCAGGGTATCCATTTTTCTACATAAAACCTGCTGAAAATGAAAAAATAATTAGAAAGTTCTATCCTAAGGACAAGGGTCCCGTTACTGACGTTGATCCGATTGGCAATTCTCCTGTAATCATTCAGAAGGTGAAGTCTCAACTAATAATTGCTTGCATAAGGTGGTTGATTGCTTTACTATTAGAACTATTATCAGATTTACCTGTTTTCCTGCAAGCAACAAAGTCTTTCTTTAAGGCATTGATTTTTCTTTGACCTTTGCCGTCAGTCTTTGATTGAGGAAATAGCTCCCACCTGGGTGAATGTTTCATTGAGAATGAAAGATGATCCGGAGACAGATAAAGCTTTTGGATGGGTGCTTGAAATGTGAGTATGAGTAGTTGTTGTAGAAATTTAAGATGTGAGGGCTTTATTTCTTATTCGTTATCATTAACTAATGTTCTTCTCATTTTATAATTTCTCATGGACATTGGTCAGTATTGATAGGTCTAACCTTCTACTGCTTTAACTCTGTTGAGTAAAGGTATGCTTATGCTGTGGCATCTGCATTGCATGGTGTAAAGCATATTCTTCGAAAAGACTTTATGCTGCAGGTTTAAATTCTCATCTCCTCTTGTATTTTCATTTCATTTTCTTCCCTTTCTTTTGTGAAAGGGGGATTGTTTTGTTACTTAAGGAAGTCACACAAAGTTCATAACATGCGTCATTGAATTTTTCAGCCACCTTGGGACAGACATGTAGGGAAGACATTCATCATCCATTATACATATGGATGTGACTACAATTTGAAGGTGAGTTCATTTCTCCTTACTTCCTGATTGATATTAAAGTAAGGTCGAGGAATGTGGTTCTGTTTGATTACTGTTTTGTAAAACAGTTTTTAGTTTTTAAAAACAGATAATTAAGAAAAACTTGTTTGATATTAAGCTGTTCTAAAAAACAGTTCTTATTCTCAGTTTTTAAAGCTAAAATCCCAAAACACATCAGAGATTAGTTTTCAAACGTATTTCAGTTTTGTAAATAGTATTATTAAATTAGGTCTTAAAATTTGTTTCTGAAAATAGTATTTTTAAATTCAGAAAGTTGAGAAGGAAATCAAACAAGCCTTGTATTTCCTTGGCTTTCCATTTGCTTTTGTCTGTCGATCATGTATAAAATGAATCTTCTGTGTTTTTGTTTTAAAAAAAAATGAATCTTCTGTGCTTAGTTGTTTGATGCATTAGTTATTTGCTCCTTATTCATCCAGGGGGAACTGACATATGGGAAGATTGGAGAATGGCGTTTCGACAAGAGATCATATCTTATGGGTCCTCCACCCAAAAACCTTTCCTTACCACCTCCTGGAGTTCCTGAAAGTGTGGTAAGTCCTTCGAATGTCTGGGTATCTTGCTTTGAAATTATTAATCAAATCTATATTAGTGAGGAGTTGAGGTTTCAAAGTTGCAATTTCTTAAATGGTCTCTTAAGTAAGAGTTTATCCACCCTTGAATTTTATAGCATGTTTGGATCAATTTCTTTTTCCTCAGAATCAATTCTAAAACCCAAAAGCTACTCACAGAAGCTTTTCCCCAGAATTGATTTTGGCTCCAGAATTAATTGTAGAAAGATTTTCAAATAGTTTCATATATTTGCGCTCTTCATAGGCAATTTCACTTTGGAGGAGCCTTATCCTTCGAAAATAACTATAATCTCACCTTAAGAATGCTAACTGATATTAAGCTTGATCATAATTACAGATATTGATGATGCCTGTGTAGTCTCCTAAATCATCCTCCTTAACACTGATTTACTGATCAATCCTCTACTATCATGCCTTTTCTGTTTCCTAAATTCTAAAAAACAAAAAGAGGAGTTTTGGCATTCTTTGTAGTTATCTTTCACACTTGCCCTTATATTTTAGCCTCCATCATTTTAACTTTTTGCTAGTTTTTATGCCGAGTGAATCACCATTTTGGTCCCTGAGATTGTAAGCATCGGTCATAGTAGTCCCTGGGTTTCATTAATGGTGAAAAAAATCCCTGAGTTTGTCTCCGTCGGTCATAGTAGTCCCTAACCACGTTGGGCCGTTAGTCCCTAGGACAAAATGATGTTAAGTGACACATAAGATCACACACGTGGCTGCCACGTGTGTAAAAGAAACGTTTCAAAAAAAAAAACAATCCCAAATTCTCATAAATCAATTAGGAAAGTCCTATTTATACTTTTCTAGAAACGTTTCAGATTTGAAGATATACTGAAACTTTTTTTCAATTTCTACGCCAGACACCAACAAATAAACAAATCAAAGTTCCCAATCATTCAAAACAGAAAACTAAAATTCAAATTTCCAATCCCAAATTAGTGACGAAGGAACCAAATTCAAAGCCTCAAATTTCAATCCAGTTGTTGTTATGAACTCTCTTCTGCAACAAATCGATGTAATTCCCACCCAACCAAAACACCGAAGCCACTCAACCTGCATCTTTCTTCTCCCTCTCTTTGATCCCTCATTGCTACTCTCTCAACACAGTAGGATTCTAAGTCATCAACTCAAACCCAGTCACCAACTCTCGACCAAAGCCACAACCTTTCATCTCCATATCAACAAATCCTTCAAAAAGGCACAACCTTTAGAGAGTGATTGAAGATGGAGAGAGCGAGATCGTGACGAAGAGAGCTATTGAAGATAGCGGCGGGAGAAAAGGGGAGAGGTGAAGATGGGTTTTTTCTGGTCTCTTTCTCTATCGGTCTCTTTCTCAAGACTCAGATCCAAACCCCAACAAGTGTATTTGAGCCTCAGATCTGCTTCCCTCTCTCCTTCCACCAACCTCAAGTGTTGAATTGACTCTGGGCTTTTTTTCTAGGGTTGAATCTGGGTTTGAAGAGGTGAACATGGGTTTCTTTTTGTCTTCTCTGGGTGAACTTGTACAGATCTGACCGGAGAGGAGGAGGAGGGCAGAGTTTTTTCTTCAATTGGAGAGAGGAGGAGGAGGAAGAATCAACAATGGAAGCATGTCACATTGCCAGCGTTGCTTTTCCTTTCCAGCGGCTGTCTTTTTGTCTTTTCTTTCCACTTTGTTGGATTTTTGGTTGGAGGTCTCCTTGGTCTCCTCCCAATGGAAGCATGGAGGTGGAAAAGAGACAAGGTGAGAGATTGATACCACTGTTTCTTTCCTTTTCTCTGTGAATCTGAGGTGGACATAAAGATGTAATTGTATAATGTTTGGGATTCAAACGTTTGGTTTGATGAAAAATTTAGATTTCATATATATCATTCATGTGTTTGATGATGGGTAGGTTTGAGGAGATTTGTTTTTTATTTTTTAGAAGTTTCTGGGTTTCATGAGGAAGATGTTTGAAGAAGATGAAGACATAAGGGTTTTTTATTTCGGGGACCAAATTGATGGATTTCATGTTTTTAACTTTTCTTTTACACACGTGGCAGCCACGTGTGTGATCTTATGTGTCACTTAACGTCATTTTGTCCTAGGGACTAACGGCCCAACGTGGTTAGGGACTACTATGACCGACGGAGACAAACTCAGGGATTTTTTTCACCATTAATGAAACCCAGGGACTACTATGACCGACGCTTACAATCTCAGGGACCAAAATGGTGATTCACTCTTTTATGCCATTACGGGCGCAGGTGCGTCTGGGTAAATAGCTTAACTAAGCGCTTATCGCATAAGGGCTTATTCATAAACTAATTTGCGAAACTTATTGAATAAGTTGAAAGTAGGTTGTGGATAAGCATTAGTTCTTATTCATAAGCTAATATGAGCAACTTGTGAAAATAAGCTCGCAACAACTTATGGGTAGGCCATAAGCTATTTTCATAAGCTTTTCTCAAACTCTTTCATAAGCCACTTAGGCTATAAAACATGTTCAAATTAAGTTCTCCAAACGGGGCCTAAAACATGTATGTATTACTTTTGCGGTTGCTAGTTTTTGTCAATTAATAGATTCTACAATGATCAAATTTGTAGGTGCGGCTTGTAAAGATGGTCAATGAGGCCACTGCAAACATACCTGAATGGGATTCATTAAATAGAAGCTGAGGGAAAGATAATAATAAACCATTATACCTTACTTCCTTATGCTAGTGACTTTAAGATGAGGACCAAAAATACATGTCAAATTAGTTTAGCTTACGCAAAGAGGAATTATGATGAATACAAAGGATGATATTGTGCTTGCTTGGAAAGTGGAAATGGTTTTTTTTGTTTTTATTTATTTTTAATAGCCAGTTAATTCTTTTGGATTCAAACATGTACAAGACACTTACAATTTTTGCCAACTGATTGTCATTGCTTAAATGTTATTGAGCTTGAGGCCTTGCTTCTACAAGTTCGTCTAGGGGTTTAATTTTATTCTTTTTCCTTTTCGTGTTTTGTCTTGTACTTCCTGTTTTATAAAAAAAAAATAAAAAATTGACCATGTTGAGTTTCACCATTTCACCATTGATTAATTGTGTTTAATCATTGAAGAAATAAAAGAACATTAAATTGGATTAAGCCCTTAGCAATTGAGAGGAACTTGGTCCATAAATTATGTAAAATCAGTTGGCCGAACCTTTGACAAAACACTTGGGTAGAAAATTGATTATTGACTCATCGAGAGAAATGAGACTTGAACCAAGTGAGTAATGGTAACCCAACCTTTGATTGGAGACCTCATAATGAAGGTTCGGGTTATTCATATTGATCTGACAACACTAAATAATTTTATTGTATAGTTCATTCCTAGGGTGTAAGTGTTGTGCTGCGTTTTGAGAGGATAAGCTTAAAGCTTCTAATGATTTCCATAGTCCTTGTGGGTGGTATATGAAGTGCGGCATATACTTGATGAAATCACATATATGAGTGTCAAGTGGAGCTGCTTGCATGAGATTTGGCTGATGACTCAGCTTGTTTTGTTGCGGGTTATATTCGTGTTGTTGCTCTTTCTGTTCAATGAGGTTGTTGTTTGGCTCGATTTATCTAACAATTATAACTTGAACAGGGAAATCATATGATTCTAGAAAGATAGTTCACCTGATTACCTTATAAGAAGGAGGACTATTCCAAATGTGGCAACCTTAACTCCATTTCACCACCAAATGAACATAACCATATAATTTCTTTATAAGATAAAAACAAAATCCTTAAATTTTTCACCTTGATGTATGATCATAATTCAAAAATAATTTAATTAATTATACTTTAAATGGATTACCTCAGCACTGTTAAATATGTGGGCAATTCCAAAGTTTGCACCAATGTAGTATATATGAATATGCTCAAAATCATTCTCTCCTCTCCTAAAAATGAAAATAGATTTCTGCAAGCTGCAGAAAAAGAAGAAGGAAAAAAAAACAATAACAGTTCTACAACAATGACCTCCATATTGTTGCCTTAATTTGTTACTCACTACAAAAAGTTATAATTTTATCTTTATGCTAAACTTGAAAGTTATAAGTTATTAAAGGCAGAAGAGTAAAGTTTCATTCGCACTCACTGAAAAATGAAAATAGAGTGGTGAAAAAAGGGAGACAGGAAGGAAAAAAAAGGAGAAATTAATCAAGAGATAGTGATATGTGATTCGATTGAAAAAAAATTAAATAAATAAAAAGTAAAGTGAAAATAAACTGAAGGTTTGAATGAATCATAAATCATTGGATCGAAAGAGCAAATGTGTGCCCAAAATGTAATAATTCAAACTTTTCAACCTTCATTTTAATGGCAAAATGAACCCGGACGCTTTTCAACATCACACCCTCTACCAACATGAAACCAAAACTTCAATCATTGAAAGCCAATAGCAATATCATAAAGCATTACAATAACTTCAGTGTTACTTGAAAACATGAGTACTGCTATTGTCCGACATGAATAATGTTTTGTTCAGTGAGGGGTGAAGAGGTGGAGGAAGAGAGAAATAGGAAGAAATGAGAGAAAATGTAAAGATGTGATAAATGAGATAGATGATTTAATTAATAGAAGAGAGAAAAATAGATAAAAAAAAATGAAAGTGAAAAAGAGGTGGAGGTGTGTGTCAGTGTGTATGTATCATAAGTTCATAACTCGTTCAACATCAACCACAATCATCCAAGTCTAAGTCTAACAAAGATTTCTAAGCTTAAAGTTGAAACAATTTAACCAACCACACTTTCAACAACAGAAAAGTAACATGAGCTAATTCTATATATGACATAGGATTATTCCATCTTATGAGAGTCTCGTACAAATAGCAGCCTGTTGTTTCACTGCTGCTTCAGTGCTTCTGATCACTTTATGATCCGAAGGGAAGAACCTCTTGTGCTCCATGGGTCTTCCATCCATTTGCCATTAATATGCATTGTTATGCAGAACAGTACACATAAACTTTTAGCTATGGTAGTATTATAATTTCCAAACATATATATATATATTCAAACTTTTGACAATAATATGTTATACTTTTTATGCGATAGATTAATATGTATATGTTGCCCTCACAAGCTAGAATTTTTAATTTGGATCCGTCCCGGTTGGAATCATCATCTGATTCTGTGGTTTGGACAAAATCTGACGACCCAAGAGAGGATGGCTCGGAGACTTTGTGTTGAGGGGCCTTTGAAGATGAGGCTTGCTTAATTGGTTCCTTCAATAATTGAAGAGCAGATTGAAGATTTCTTAGCAAGTCTTCTTCTGTTGAAGCTCCTGCAAGGGCCGCTGTGATGTGGGCCTTTTGATTTAGCAAGAGGCTGGTTTGCGGACTTGCATGCTTGAGATATTTCTGGTTGTTTTTGAACCATTGAATTACTTTATCCTTGTGAGCTTTGGAAGCATCAAAAGCCTTCCACCACTTGATAAGGGCATGTTTGTTGAGAATTGGTTGGGGTTTGGCTTTAAGACCGTACCTCCAAGAGAATACCCAAGAAAGGGAAAAGATTGTATAAAAGTTTAAACAATCAGGATAATTGTTAAACTCTTTGTCCCAATGTTTCAGGAAAAGATTGTATCCCTCCAGAACTTCAGGGGGAAAGATTTCAGTAGTTGGACCAAAGAAGCTCCACCAAGAATGGAACCAAATTGGAAAGGAATATTTGTTGGTCCATTTGAAGTAAATGAGCCAAGAATGCTTGAAATTTTGGTTTTGCAGGCCAAGGATTGTAAATTCCCAAGCTTTGATGTAATCCCAATAATTAAAACCTATAGGGTCAAAATTCTGGGAAAATTTTCTGTAGGTGTTTGGATTGGGTCCAAAGTCAGTGGGACGAAGGACACGGAGAATTTGGAGTGTGGAGTGGGTAATTAGGGAGTTGTCATTTTTATCCCTAAAATGCTTAATATCCACACTGTTTGTATCAACCAAGATAAACTCATAGAATCTCTGGGTTTTGTTTGGGTGGATTGGATCAAGATAACCAGGGAAAAGTTTAGTACCAATTTTATTGGCGAGGTTCCCTCCTGAATGGTCCCACCATTCTGGTTCAATCAAGGTTTGGAATTTGGAGATAGTTTTGGTCAAATATTCCGATTTTGGGTTAGATTGGGTAACTGGGCTAGATTGGGCAACAACAACTGGTTTCTTTCCATCATGAGTTGCTAAGCTTTTTGTTCTTTCAATAAAAGATTGGAGGGATTGGAGATCTAGGTCATCATCTTTATCAGCGATGCTGGCCCAAGATTTATTTGGTAAATTGATGAGTCCCTGAGGAACATTATCCAGGCCTGCTTGTTTGAAGGCAAGGAGAGTTGGAATTGATAAAGCATAATCAGCTTTGGTTTGTTTTGGTTGTGAAGATTGGTTTTGAGCAGTGGGCTCAGATTTTTGGACAGTGGGTCCAGATTGATGGGCAGTGGGCCCAGATAAGATTAAAGAGTCAGAGATTATAATACCTTTGCTTTTTTCTTTGTTTCTTCCTCTTCCTCGGGAGGAGGAGGATCCTCCTCTGGAGGACATCTTATGATCTTCCCTGCAAATATTCACGAGTGAGGAAATCAGGGAGAGAATTGTTAGATCCTTTTATATATTCAATATCGAAGTCAAAAACGCTTAAAATAGCTTGCCATCTGGCAAAGATATGTTTTGAAGCTAAGTTTTTGACATCTTTTTGTAAGATTTCTTTCGCAGATTTGCAGTCTACACGGACTAAGAATTTTTGATTAATCAAATCAGATTGAAATTTTGAAATAGATAAAACGATTGCTAAAACTTCTTTTTTGACAGTAGAATAATTCTGTTGAGCAGGATTCCAATGTTTTGAAGTAAAAGCAATAATTTGTTCCTTGTCAAAAACCTTTTGTTTCAAAATACCACCAAAGCCAATATCAGAGGCATCAGTTTCAATAATTTTGAAAGCTTGAGGATTAGGGAGATAAAGACAAGGGAGATTCTTGACACGAAGTTTGATTTGTTTGACCACATTGGTATGAATATCGGACCAAGGTGGAGGATCCTTCTTGAGTCTATCATGAAGGGGTTTGATTATGGTACTGAGTTGAGGACAGAAGTCCGCAACATAATTGAGACAACCCAGGAATCTTTGTAGTTGGGTTTTGTCAATGATTTGATCAGGGAATTTATCCGTGAACTCGATGGCTCTATTGATAGGAATGATGGTTCCTTGGTGGATGTTGTGACCAAGAAATCTGATTTTGGTTTGGAACAAACTGACCTTTGTCTTGGATACAGCCAAGCCATTCCTTTTGATTACAGAGATGTTTGAAATGTTGATCTAAAGTTTGGGAAAAGATTAGAACATCGTCAATGTAGACAATAGTGAATTTGGAATAAGGATTGAAGATTTCGTTCATAATCCTTTGGAATTCAGATGGGGCGTTCTTTAGCCCAAAAGGCATAACGTTCCACTCATACTGCCCAAAAGGAACAGTAAAAGCAGTTTTATACCTATCCTTCTCTTGCAATTGGATTTGCCAGAATCCAGATTTCATGTCGAATTTTGAAAAGACCTTAGCATCATGCAGTCTGGCTAAGAGATCTTTCTTGTTGGGGATAGGATATCTAATCCAACAAAGGGCTTGATTGAGAGGTTTGTAGTTAATAACCAGCCTAGGGGTTCCCCGTTCTATCTCAGCTTGTTTGTTGACATAGAAGGCTGCACAGGACCAAGGGCTCTTACTCCTGCGAATAAGTTTCTTTTCAAGGAGATCATTGATTTCCTTTTGGCAGAAATGAAGAAGTTCTTCATTCATTTGAATAGGCCTAGCCTTGGTTGGAATCTGTTTGTCTGAAAAATCTTTTTCATAAGGAAGTTCCACCATATGGCTCCTTCTTTCCCAAAAAGCGTTGGGTAGATCAGAACAGATGCTGGATTGAATATTTTCCAAAATATTCTCAATCCTTGATTTAACAGAAGGTTGTTGCAATTGATCCTCAATGGTTCTGTAAGAGATTTCTTCCCTGAGGAAGTTGATCTGCTTCTCCTTGTAGGATATGACGTTCAAAGTCTTATCTATGGGAGGTTCAGAGAATTTGAACAAGATAGGCTGTCCAAGATGCTGAACAGTGATGCCGTTTTCGTCAGTATTATAGGGGAAGAGCTTCTTAATGAAAGGGGTCCCTATAATGATTTTTTGACTCAAATTTCTGACTAACAGAAATGGAGTTTCGATTTCAAGACTACCATTTTTTATGATAGCTGAGGGGATTTTATACTTGATCTTTAGTCTAGATCCTTCAGCAGCGCTGAGCTTCTCAGTGGTTTTCTCAAAATATCTGGTGGGAATGAGTCCCTCCGAGATACAACTGGAATCTGCCCCTGTGTCAAAGAGGGCAGGGATTTCGAGAATAAAATCTCCTATGAGGATTTTGACATGGATGAAGAATTTCTGAATGGTGACCTGGTTAATATTCTCCAGAAAGTCTTCGCAATTGTTGTTAGGAGCAGGATTGGAATCAGGTACAGAAGAATCATCTTCCTCATAATTTCTAGTCAGTTTTTCTAAGATAAGCTGCTGACTATTTTGGATTTGTTTGAGACTTTTAACCTCAGTCTTGAGGGAATTGACTTCAGATTGAAGGTCTTGAATAGTGACGGGTTTGACCGTAGATTTCTCAAGACGCTTGAAAGTATCTCTAAGATTGAATTTATTGGTGGTTATAGGACTTTTGGGAGGCCTATCTTCAAGAGTAGACCTGAGGCGTTCCAAATAGATTTTCTTTTCCTCAGGATCAGGGATAGAATTAATGGCCCTGAAGAGAAGGTCTTGTTCATTGGTCAAAGTGTTGATGGACAAGGTATTGACGGAAGATGATGATTGAGAATCATCATTCTGAATTTGATTTAGGTCTTCAGAGACCTCAGAATCCGAAGGATTAGATTCTTCTTCATCAGAAGTTTGAATGAGGAGATTATTGATCTTGTCCTCGATCTCAGGTTCAAGATGAAGCTCAGAGATTCTCCTTTTGAGTCTGCAATACCTGCTAATATGGCCCGGCTTGCCGCAGTTGTAGCAGGTAACATCTTTTCCTTGAGAGGGTCTAGTCTCAGGAGGGTTCTTTGGAATTTGCGAAGATTGGGGTTTTGATCTAGGCTTGGGTTTCCTATGATCATTCCTGCTAGATCTCTTTCTCCATTGTTGTTTGGGAGGAGGATCTTGCTTTCTGGGTTTAGGTTTCTTGGGACAACCTTGAATTCCGAGTTGTTCGCAGAAAGTACCCAAATCCCTGCGATTCTGAGACTTCTCCTTAGTGAGTTGCTGTTGGATTTTGTCATCCTGACAGATTTTGAGAGCAACTCTTTGAATGATAGCTATGAGCTGTCCATAACTAAGGGTGTGATATGGGATTTCTCCCCCCGGATTTTGGCTTCTAAGTTTCTCACGAACTTTGTCGCCAAAAGATTTAGGAAGACCGGCCAGGAATTTCTCTTTCCAGAAGGCTTGTTGGCTGTCTTCACGGGTGTAAACCCTGGTCAGGAAGGTATCCTTATACCATCTGAAATCACCCAAAGATTTGCACTTCAGATTGGACAAAAGATCACCAGATCTGTCCTTGATGAGGGAAGGATCTCCAACAAAATGTTGGGCTATGGTAAAGATTAAGGAGTTGACAGCATCAGAGATGAATTTGCCATCTTCCATGATAGGATTACCTTCTTCATCAGTCTTGACAGCGGTCAAGATCTGATCCTTCTCGTCTTCAGTGAGATAATTATCCCACCAACCTTTGAGCTGGCCACAGAAACCAGCAACCAAGACTTCAACGATAAGAGATTCAGGACAATTGTTGGCGGTAACATAGGCAGTGGCTACCATAGTCATATTTTGGAGGATTTTGGTGATGCCATACTCGTTTTCACCATCAATATTCCATTCATAGACATTGTTGGCACTGAAGCTTTTGAAGTTTGAAGATTCTTCTAAAAGAAGATCAGGAGCAGTAGCTCTAGGATAGTAGAGCTTGGTTTCTTTTCTCCACTGATTCTTAGAATTGTGAATGACAGTATTGACCGGAATACTCTTGATAGATTGAACGTCAGACTTCATAGATTGAATATCAGAATCAGACTCAACCTTACCATCTTCAATATTATTTAAAGAAGTAGAGGTATTACGAGTAGAAGTACGAGTTTTTGGAGGAGGAGGAGCAGTAATAGTGGGATTAGAAACTGCTTCCGGAGTAGGTTCCGGAGTCTCAGGAGGTTCCGGAGTCTCAGGAATAACTTGTTTGAGAAGCTGAAGTTGCTCTACCACCTTTTGGAGGAGCTCATTGTCAGATTCCTTTTTTGCTCGAAGAGTTTGAGCCGAGTGTCTGGAACGGCTACTGATTTGAAAAGGTTTGAAAAGAGGTTTTTCAAGTTGACATCCTTTAGGGATATCAAGATTAGAAGAGGAAGGTTCAGTCTTGACCTTTTCTTTTCCTTTCTTGGAAGAGGAATCCTGCACTTGGGATTCTCCAAGAATTTGAAGATACTTATTGGTATAATTGGATTGTTCCATGAGGTCTTTGATGTCTTTACCAGTGACATCACCTTCTTCTTTCCTAGTCTTGAAGGGAGAAGCTAGGACAGGTGTAGATTGAGCTCCTTTAAGAAGGAAAGGAGTTTTAGGTGGCAGGTTAGAAAGGGTTTCTTTTCCATCCTTATGCTGCCATTTAACCATGTCAATTTGGAAGGGGTAAGATTTCCAATTCTTGTTGGCATAATCTTGAAACCATTCAAAAAAGAAGATGTTTTGCTGGGTTTTCTCAAGGAACCCATAGAATTTTTCTTGGATCTTCTTTCTCTTTTCACCCTGATACTTTGCAAAGAACCATTTTCTTTGCTGAGTCCATCGGTCAGAGTAGAAATCTGCCTTGATACTTCCTTTGTCGATGACGAATTCAGTAGTGATTGCTCCAATGAAATCAGAAGTTTCTCCAGGGGTTTCTAGAGAAGAATATGTTGGAGATAAGGTGGATTGATGATCTTCATCACCCTTGTCATAGGTAGTCTTGACAGGAGTGGTATTGACATATCCAGCTAAATGGATAGTAGATCCGTCATGAGAGAGGGAAGGTCGAGCACTAGACTCAGGCTGGTTCCTTCTAGTCATAGAAAAAGATCTTCTAGACATGGCGGATTGGAAATCATTTGAGGACGTCCTAATAGATCTAGGGATAGAGAAGGAATTTCTCCTATCAAAGATGAGATCTACTTGGCCAGATTGGTGTTGGATGATTTCACGAAACTCAGGAGTTTCAGCAGGTTGGGCTGGAGTAGCCTTTTCCAAAGACCATTTTTCTGGAAGGGTGATATCACTCCATTGGATGGTTTTGGGCACAATAACATTGGCCTTATCATAATCTGTGAGGAAGAGGGTAGTTTCTCCAGATTTCTCACAATTGGTTCGCAAGAAATAAGATTTGATAGAGTTCATTACCTTGTATTGAACCCTGTAGATCAAAGAGATTGGAATGGAATCTTCTTTCATATCAAGGCCGTGAAGCTTGATATTTAGGAAGAGGACATCAAGGATGTTTTTATCTTCCAGACTAACAGACCCCCTCTTGGTATCAGAGCCTGATGGGGAAGTAGGAACATGCTAAATATGTTAGATATAAGTTATTTCTCTGTTCTGTTCTTATATAATTAAGCACTATGGTCGGGATCTGGACTGGTAAGTACACAACTCAGCTAAACTAAAATGAAATCCTTTTTGAAGATCTCTCAGGATTATTTATATTCAGACTTATGATCATATCTGCAGCGGAGGCGTTGAAGGCAGTAAGTCCCTGTGTGGCAGTAAGTCTATATTGGCCATACTACAGATATGATATGTTAAGTTCAGAATATTTTTAATGTCCTTGTTTAGCTTTTCTTTTGTGGTGGCTTTAGTCTGATCCAGATCTATACTGCTCAACTATTAAGAACAACACAGAACCTAACCTATATTTCTAATTTATTTATCTGTTTCTATAGAACCAGGTGATGGCGATGATACTTACGGGTGAGGAAGATTTGTCTTTTATGATGCTTCGCTCTTTTTCCTCCAAGCTTTCTTTCAAATGTTCCCAACCCTCTTCTTCTTCTATCGATCATCCTCATCAATCCAATCAATTATCCAAATCTGTCTTCAAAGAAGAAATTCATTTTGAAGATATCAATCAAGATCTTGACAACTGGGAAATTCCAAAAATTTCTCATGCTGAGATCTACAAACCAAACGGATCCTTTTTCAAACGATCAGATTTCATTATCAAAACCGTTGAGCAAACCTACAAGCTCAGATCTGATGATGAAGAAATCCATCTGCTTTCCGAGAAAAGCATCAAAGAACATATCAGCAAGAACTTCAACTATCTTCATATAGGTAGTGTTCAAGTTGGTCTTAAACCCCTAACCAGGAAATCTCTTGACATCGCTGTACTCCTTTGTCTTAGGGATGTTAGACATAATCAATTCCATGACTCCCTCTTAGGAACGGTTGAAACCAGCCTGAGTAATGGACCAATCTTTTTCAATTGCTTCCCAGATCTAACTGTTAGTCTGGAAGATAAAAACATCCTTGATGTCCTCTTCCTAAATATCAAGCTTCACGGCCTTGATATGAAAGAAGATTCCATTCCAATCTCTTTGATCTACAGGGTTCAATACAAGGTAATGAACTCTATCAAATCTTATTTCTTGCGAACCAATTGTGAGAAATCTGGAGAAACTACCCTCTTCCTCACAGATTATGATAAGGCCAATGTTATTGTGCCCAAAACCATCCAATGGAGTGATATCACCCTTCCAGAAAAATGGTCTTTGGAAAAGGCTACTCCAGCCCAACCTGCTGAAACTCCTGAGTTTCGTGAAATCATCCAACACCAATCTGGTCAAGTAGATCTCATCTTTGATAGGAGAAATTCCTTCTCTATCCCTAGATCTATTAGGACGTCCTCAAATGATTTCCAATCCGCCATGTCTAGAAGATCTTTTTCTATGACTAGAAGGAACCAGCCTGAGTCTAGTGCTCGACCTTCCCTCTCTCATGACGGATCTACTATCCATTTAGCTGGATATGTCAATACCACTCCTGTCAAGACTACCTATGACAAGGGTGATGAAGATCATCAATCCACCTTATCTCCAACATATTCTTCTCTAGAAACCCCTGGAGAAACTTCTGATTTCATTGGAGCAATCACTACTGAATTCGTCATCGACAAAGGAAGTATCAAGGCAGATTTCTACTCTGACCGATGGACTCAGCAAAGAAAATGGTTCTTTGCAAAGTATCAGGGTGAAAAGAGAAAGAAGATCCAAGAAAAATTCTATGGGTTCCTTGAGAAAACCCAGCAAAACATCTTCTTTTTTGAATGGTTTCAAGATTATGCCAACAAGAATTGGAAATCTTACCCCTTCCAAATTGACATGGTTAAATGGCAGCATAAGGATGGAAAAGAAACCCTTTCTAACCTGCCACCTAAAACTCCTTTCCTTCTTAAAGGAGCTCAATCTACACCTGTCCTAGCTTCTCCCTTCAAGACTAGGAAAGAAGAAGGTGATGTCACTGGTAAAGACATCAAAGACCTCATGGAACAATCCAATTATACCAATAAGTATCTTCAAATTCTTGGAGAATCCCAAGTGCAGGATTCCTCTTCCAAGAAAGGAAAAGAAAAGGTCAAGATTGAACCTTCCTCTTCTAATCTTGATATCCCTAAAGGATGTCAACTTGAAAAACCTCTTTTCAAACCTTTTCAAATCAGTAGCCGTTCCAGACACTCGGCTCAAACTCTTCGAGCAAAAAAGGAATCTGACAATGAGCTCCTCCAAAAGGTGGTAGAGCAACTTCAGCTTCTCAAACAAGTTATTCCTGAGACTCCGGAACCTCCTGAGACTCCGGAACCTACTCCGGAAGCAGTTTCTAATCCCACTATTACTGCTCCTCCTCCTCCAAAAACTCGTACTTCTACTCGTAATACCTCTACTTCTTTAAATAATATTGAAGATGGTAAGGTTGAGTCTGATTCTGATATTCAATCTATGAAGTCTGACGTTCAATCTATCAAGAGTATTCCGGTCAATACTGTCATTCACAATTCTAAGAATCAGTGGAGAAAAGAAACCAAGCTCTACTATCCTAGAGCTACTGCTCCTGATCTTCTTTTAGAAGAATCTTCAAACTTCAAAAGCTTCAGTGCCAACAATGTCTATGAATGGAATATTGATGGTGAAAACGAGTATGGCATCACCAAAATCCTCCAAAATATGACTATGGTAGCCACTGCCTATGTTACCGCCAACAATTGTCCTGAATCTCTTATCGTTGAAGTCTTGGTTGCTGGTTTCTGTGGCCAGCTCAAAGGTTGGTGGGATAATTATCTCACTGAAGACGAGAAGGATCAGATCTTGACCGCTGTCAAGACTGATGAAGAAGGTAATCCTATCATGGAAGATGGCAAATTCATCTCTGATGCTGTCAACTCCTTAATCTTTACCATAGCCCAACATTTTGTTGGAGATCCTTCCCTCATCAAGGACAGATCTGGTGATCTTTTGTCCAATCTGAAGTGCAAATCTTTGGGTGATTTCAGATGGTATAAGGATACCTTCCTGACCAGGGTTTACACCCGTGAAGACAGCCAACAAGCCTTCTGGAAAGAGAAATTCCTGGCCGGTCTTCCTAAATCTTTTGGCGACAAAGTTCGTGAGAAACTTAGAAGCCAAAATCCGGGGGGAGAAATCCCATATCACACCCTTAGTTATGGACAGCTCATAGCTATCATTCAAAGAGTTGCTCTCAAAATCTGTCAGGATGACAAAATCCAACAGCAACTCACTAAGGAGAAGTCTCAGAATCGCAGGGATTTGGGTACTTTCTGCGAACAATTCGGAATTCAAGGTTGTCCCAAGAAACCTAAACCCAGAAAGCAAGATCCTCCTCCCAAACAACAATGGAGAAAGAGATCTAGCAGGAATGATCATAGGAAACCCAAGCCTAGATCAAAACCCCAATCTTCGCAAATTCCAAAGAACCCTCCTGAGACTAGACCCTCTCAAGGAAAAGATGTTACCTGCTACAACTGCGGCAAGCCGGGCCATATTAGCAGGTATTGCAGACTCAAAAGGAGAATCTCTGAGCTTCATCTTGAACCTGAGATCGAGGACAAGATCAATAATCTCCTCATTCAAACTTCTGATGAAGAAGAATCTAATCCTTCGGATTCTGAGGTCTCTGAAGACCTAAATCAAATTCAGAATGATGATTCTCAATCATCATCTTCCGTCAATACCTTGTCCATCAACACTTTGACCAATGAACAAGACCTTCTCTTCAGGGCCATTAATTCTATCCCTGATCCTGAGGAAAAGAAAATCTATTTGGAACGCCTCAGGTCTACTCTTGAAGATAGGCCTCCCAAAAGTCCTATAACCACCAATAAATTCAATCTTAGAGATACTTTCAAGCGTCTTGAGAAATCTACGGTCAAACCCGTCACTATTCAAGACCTTCAATCTGAAGTCAATTCCCTCAAGACTGAGGTTAAAAGTCTCAAACAAATCCAAAATAGTCAGCAGCTTATCTTAGAAAAACTGACTAGAAATTATGAGGAAGATGATTCTTCTGTACCTGATTCCAATCCTGCTCCTAACAACAATTGCGAAGACTTTCTGGAGAATATTAACCAGGTCACCATTCAGAAATTCTTCATCCATGTCAAAATCCTCATAGGAGATTTTATTCTCGAAATCCCTGCCCTCTTTGACACAGGGGCAGATTCCAGTTGTATCTCGGAGGGACTCATTCCCACCAGATATTTTGAGAAAACCACTGAGAAGCTCAGCGCTGCTGAAGGATCTAGACTAAAGATCAAGTATAAAATCCCCTCAGCTATCATAAAAAATGGTAGTCTTGAAATCGAAACTCCATTTCTGTTAGTCAGAAATTTGAGTCAAAAAATCATTATAGGGACCCCTTTCATTAAGAAGCTCTTCCCCTATAATACTGACGAAAACGGCATCACTGTTCAGCATCTTGGACAGCCTATCTTGTTCAAATTCTCTGAACCTCCCATAGATAAGACTTTGAACGTCATATCCTACAAGGAGAAGCAGATCAACTTCCTCAGGGAAGAAATCTCTTACAGAACCATTGAGGATCAATTGCAACAACCTTCTGTTAAATCAAGGATTGAGAATATTTTGGAAAATATTCAATCCAGCATCTGTTCTGATCTACCCAACGCTTTTTGGGAAAGAAGGAGCCATATGGTGGAACTTCCTTATGAAAAAGATTTTTCAGACAAACAGATTCCAACCAAGGCTAGGCCTATTCAAATGAATGAAGAACTTCTTCATTTCTGCCAAAAGGAAATCAATGATCTCCTTGAAAAGAAACTTATTCGCAGGAGTAAGAGCCCTTGGTCCTGTGCAGCCTTCTATGTCAACAAACAAGCTGAGATAGAACGGGGAACCCCTAGGCTGGTTATTAACTACAAACCTCTCAATCAAGCCCTTTGTTGGATTAGATATCCTATCCCCAACAAGAAAGATCTCTTAGCCAGACTGCATGATGCTAAGGTCTTTTCAAAATTCGACATGAAATCTGGATTCTGGCAAATCCAATTGCAAGAGAAGGATAGGTATAAAACTGCTTTTACTGTTCCTTTTGGGCAGTATGAGTGGAACGTTATGCCTTTTGGGCTAAAGAACGCCCCATCTGAATTCCAAAGGATTATGAACGAAATCTTCAATCCTTATTCCAAATTCACTATTGTCTACATTGACGATGTTCTAATCTTTTCCCAAACTTTAGATCAACATTTCAAACATCTCTGTAATCAAAAGGAATGGCTTGGCTGTATCCAAGACAAAGGTCAGTTTGTTCCAAACCAAAATCAGATTTCTTGGTCACAACATCCACCAAGGAACCATCATTCCTATCAATAGAGCCATCGAGTTCACGGATAAATTCCCTGATCAAATCATTGACAAAACCCAACTACAAAGATTCCTGGGTTGTCTCAATTATGTTGCGGACTTCTGTCCTCAACTCAGTACCATAATCAAACCCCTTCATGATAGACTCAAGAAGGATCCTCCACCTTGGTCCGATATTCATACCAATGTGGTCAAACAAATCAAACTTCGTGTCAAGAATCTCCCTTGTCTTTATCTCCCTAATCCTCAAGCTTTCAAAATTATTGAAACTGATGCCTCTGATATTGGCTTTGGTGGTATTTTGAAACAAAAGGTTTTTGACAAGGAACAAATTATTGCTTTTACTTCAAAACATTGGAATCCTGCTCAACAGAATTATTCTACTGTCAAAAAAGAAGTTTTAGCAATCGTTTTATCTATTTCAAAATTTCAATCTGATTTGATTAATCAAAAATTCTTAGTCCGTGTAGACTGCAAATCTGCGAAAGAAATCTTACAAAAAGATGTCAAAAACTTAGCTTCAAAACATATCTTTGCCAGATGGCAAGCTATTTTAAGCGTTTTTGACTTCGATATTGAATATATAAAAGGATCTAACAATTCTCTCCCTGATTTCCTCACTCGTGAATATTTGCAGGGAAGATCATAAGATGTCCTCCAGAGGAGGATCCTCCTCCTCCCGAGGAAGAGGAAGAAACAAAGAAAAAAGCAAAGGTATTATAATCTCTGACTCTTTAATCTTATCTGGGCCCACTGCCCATCAATCTGGACCCACTGTCCAAAAATCTGAGCCCACTGCTCAAAACCAATCTTCACAACCAAAACAAACCAAAGCTGATTATGCTTTATCAATTCCAACTCTCCTTGCCTTCAAACAAGCAGGCCTGGATAATGTTCCTCAGGGACTCATCAATTTACCAAATAAATCTTGGGCCAGCATCGCTGATAAAGATGATGACCTAGATCTCCAATCCCTCCAATCTTTTATTGAAAGAACAAAAAGCTTAGCAACTCATGATGGAAAGAAACCAGTTGTTGTTGCCCAATCTAGCCCAGTTACCCAATCTAACCCAAAATCGGAATATTTGACCAAAACTATCTCCAAATTCCAAACCTTGATTGAACCAGAATGGTGGGACCATTCAGGAGGGAACCTCGCCAATAAAATTGGTACTAAACTTTTCCCTGGTTATCTTGATCCAATCCACCCAAACAAAACCCAGAGATTCTATGAGTTTATCTTGGTTGATACAAACAGTGTGGATATTAAGCATTTTAGGGATAAAAATGACAACTCCCTAATTACCCACTCCACACTCCAAATTCTCCGTGTCCTTCGTCCCACTGACTTTGGACCCAATCCAAACACCTACAGAAAATTTTCCCAGAATTTTGACCCTATAGGTTTTAATTATTGGGATTACATCAAAGCTTGGGAATTTACAATCCTTGGCCTGCAAAACCAAAATTTCAAGCATTCTTGGCTCATTTACTTCAAATGGACCAACAAATATTCCTTTCCAATTTGGTTCCATTCTTGGTGGAGCTTCTTTGGTCCAACTACTGAAATCTTTCCCCCTGAAGTTCTGGAGGGATACAATCTTTTCCTGAAACATTGGGACAAAGAGTTTAACAATTATCCTGATTGTTTAAACTTTTATACAATCTTTTCCCTTTCTTGGGTATTCTCTTGGAGGTACGGTCTTAAAGCCAAACCCCAACCAATTCTCAACAAACATGCCCTTATCAAGTGGTGGAAGGCTTTTGATGCTTCCAAAGCTCACAAGGATAAAGTAATTCAATGGTTCAAAAACAACCAGAAATATCTCAAGCATGCAAGTCCGCAAACCAGCCTCTTGCTAAATCAAAAGGCCCACATCACAGCGGCCCTTGCAGGAGCTTCAACAGAAGAAGACTTGCTAAGAAATCTTCAATCTGCTCTTCAATTATTGAAGGAACCAATTAAGCAAGCCTCATCTTCAAAGGCCCCTCAACACAAAGTCTCCGAGCCATCCTCTCTTGGGTCGTCAGATTTTGTCCAAACCACAGAATCAGATGATGATGACTTCTGCTAAGTTTGTCGTCTTGTAATCATTTTTATTCTGTAATAATTCAATTTTTGTACTGTAGCAAATAGTAAAATTGACTTTTTACTGTAGCAAATAGTGCCAGTCAAATAGTACCGTCTACCGGAACTATTCAACCGGAACTATTCAAACAGTGCCCAATCTTTTCTTTAAATAGGCTCATTCTGAACCTTGTTAAGGAGAGTTTGGTAAGAGCTTAGATAGAGAGTTTAGAGAGAGAAACACTGAGAGAATTCCTTCTGTAAGTTCTCCTTCAGTTTTCCTTTCTTTCAATCTTTTCTGTTTTTAAGTTTAAGTTTTTCAGTTTTTAAGTTTCAGTTTTGTAATCTATGTTTATGTAATATATATCTTGTTCAAGTTTTATTTTCCTGTTTATGGAAGGCTGAGCCTCCTGTTTTAATTCCTGTTTTTATTTTTCTGTTTATGGAAGGCTAAGCCTCCTGTTTTAATTCCTGTTTTAATTTCTGCAATTTAATTTTCTGCAAAAAGCCCCTCCGTGGTGGCGTCCTACTTCTCTTAATCCTCTTCTCCCTCCTTCTTATTCAATAGTAAGTTTCTCTCTGTGAAATTCCAAAAATATGTTTTTTTTTTCATGAACTTACCCAATTTTTTTATCAAGTGACTAAGGTTGAGGAAAAAATAATTACTCAGATATTCTTCTTTTGGAAGCTCTGCTCAAATGATCACAAAAATCATAAAAAAGTTTTTCTTGGAAGACATGATAGAAGTAAATAAAGTAAAAAGTTTGAACTTTTTAGAGAAAGTAAAATTTTGAGGGCATGGGAGCATTTGTTTGAAGATGTCGAATCACTTAATTTAACCTTAGAGTCTCGAGTGATTAATTTCATAATTATCAATTGTAAAGATATATATGTAGAACCGAAAATGTAAAGGAATGAGGAAATTTATTATTTTGTGGGAGCAGTTAAATACTTAACACTCTAACCATACAATATATAATATAGCATATATGTATTAGAAGTGAGAAATGTTACGGGAAAATTACTCCCTTACCATTACACATGCATCAATCTCTGACTACAACTACATTCAAAATTAGAATCCATAATTTTCCTGTAGGAAAAGGAATATTTGAGATTGGGTGAAGTGTCGATGAAGATAAATGTGATAATTGCACAAAATCCGGGGCAGAATGTCGGTCCAACAAAACTATAAATGCATTTACGTGTCTATGCCCTAATTAAAGGAAATTATGATGAAGTTTATAACCCAACATTGTCACAAAAAACAGCAATGCGTGATGAAACATCTCATGTGCTGATGTTTTTCATGGCAATATTGAGGATTTTTTATAAACTCTACCAAAATATTTCCGTTTAGAACAGAGACACATAAATTCATCTATAATTGCATTGGATCTACAATCTCCTACCGGAGTTTATGCAACTATATATTGCATTTTTCTTTGTCAGACACTTCACCCAACCTCAAATCCTTTTCCCGGAAAATTCATGGATTCTGATTTTGAATATAATGCGGTTGTGATAGCTTCTGTGATAGATGGATGACGCATGTTTTGTTTGCACCTTATATGTGTCTCAGGTATATGAACCTGACAAGCTGTGACACATTCAACTCTATACATTGTTTCTCACTTTTCTTTTAAATTCATTGTGCATATCATTGTTCACAATGTGACCTATTTATACTAGTAACAAATCGGTTACATTCTTCCTAACCGACAATATTACTAAATAAAACATTTGACTATTCATAGTTACAACTCATAGGATTACCTTATACACTACCGCTTCACACGGTTTGCTTTACAAATTTACATTTGACAGGTGTTCAAACTCTTTTTAACTTGGACAAGAAACATTCAGGTGTAACCTCATTTTTTTATCTCCCTAGAAGCAATAAAACTCACAACATACAAAGTTAATAGACAGAACAAACAATTTCGAAGTCTAGCCTATAGCTCGTTACGTGTTTAATCCAGAGATTGTTTTTAGTTTATTGATGGATATTTCATAATTTTCAGGCTTTTTCTAATTTTTATTTCAATTATTCTTCTTACAAATAAAATCTCACATTTTATATTTTATACATTGACCTCTAACTCTAACGAAAAGAAAAGCTACTATAAGAAATTCAAAAAATATTTAGTTGTTAAAATTATTGAAATAAATAAATAAAATTATATATATATCATAATACAAAACAAAACGTTCATGTCCTTTTTATAGTTTTAAATTTTTTGTAAGCTTTCCCCCTTAGGGTTATTTTATACCTAAATAGCTCAAAGGCTTGTACGATTGGTGGGTGAGAGTAGGCTGCTTTCCCTTGTTATGTCTTTTTTTCTCAATCTACATGAAAGGATTGTTCTCATGATTTTTTTATCATTAATATAATATGTTTGTTCTCAAAAAACAATTGTAAGCTAAATTAAATAAAGAAATAGTTTGAATATGATTATAACTAAAATTAATAATACTTAAGGAAAACTAAATGAATTTTATAAAATACTAAGGAATATTAAATATTAAAATTGAAAAAGAAAAAGAAAAAAAGAAGTCTGTCATTTTCTATAGTTTATCTTTTATTCAACTAACTTTTACACTCCCATTGTCCCTTTTTGCAAGTCACTTTTAAGTTTTAACTAATTCTCTAGGACTAAGTAAAGAAATTATTAAAAAAAATTGTAAAAAAATTATTAACTTTTCTAGATTACTCATGAATTTTTCTCAAAAATACACTATTTCTATCTTATTAAATTATGACTGTAACTTTTGGAAAACAATCATTAAATGTTTTATTGATAATATAAAGTGACTTATATATAGGAAAAACACTCTTAAAAAGTAACTTATAAATAGAAGCGAATAAAGTACCATTTTAATATAAGAAACTTGTTATTGTAAATTTTGTTTAAATTGTGCGTCCCTGCTTTTGACTACATGATGAAAAAGTTTGATCTCCAGCATCTTCCCTTAAACATGGCTTTCATCATTCCAAGCATTTTCTTCAACTTTGAAACCTTGTCTTTTCCTCCTCATTATAGATAACCTTGTGGATGCTCAGATGACTAGTTGTTTGAGCCCGTTTCTTGCTTTGATTTAACTTCTAACACTCACAACCACTAGTTTTCCCACATTTTCATTTTTTTTTTTTAAATTAAAGAAAACTGAATATTGGCGAGGAAGATGTATTGAGTGTTCAATACTACTATATTACTGAAAATTTGCTCGATTTGCTGACTGTATAAGGAGAAAGAATTCAAACAGAAACAAGTTAAAAACGGAAAATACTGATTTTTCGAATGTGCATAAAATGAAATTTTAACTAAACCTGTTTTGCAGCAACGATCCTCTCCCCCCAGTTACTTGCAAAACAAGGTTGATTAGAAACATGTGACATTCATGGTGACAATTTTTTTAGAATGGAAACGAAGTACGTTTTTGTGTAGGAACATATCTAATTAACACATTTTTTTAGCTCAAAGATTCAGTTTTAGTTTTGTTCATTGATTGCAAACAAACTTATGCACCCGATGACCCGAATATCTTTATACGCAAGGCTGACGGCAACCTATTTTGTGTAAAATTGCTTTAAGAGGTTAGTATCTCCCCAAAAATATTTAGGAACCATTTTTTCAATAGGTATAGTGAATAATTTAACACACCAGGAGAGAAAATAGATGCAATTAAATATCATTACAGATAGATATATTCTGTTCATATAAACCTCGACATCAACAATCAAACCATCCAACAGGCATTATTTAGCTAAAAGATTGAGTAAATCCCAACTTGGCAAAAAAACAAGTGAACCGTATCTCATGGATAATGTGAACACATTATAAGAACTTAATGAAGTTGCAACCACTAAACACATGTAATTACTTGAACATGCCCCGCAACTTCAGACAACAAAAGGGGCTAGCAGAGTGGATCATTGGTACCTAGATGATGGTAATATTTCGTATAGGAGCACTGTTATGAAAATTTTCCACTGGAGAAGTGAACAAACCATAGTCATACGCACCAATACTAAAAGATAGAAGCTCCATCATGCTGGATAATCTTTTATATATCACCTTCTATCCAACCCCAAACCAGACAACGCATTTTAGTTATGAAATTTGAACCGCAAACAACATGCTTATCTTCCTTGTTCAGGCTTGAGAGCTCAGTAAAACCTGCAATAATTTCCAAGAAAATTGTGCCACTCAACAATCAATCACCAGTTTAGAAGTTGAGGAGAAAAGGCCATGATACTTGAGACTTCAAACCAGCAATATTGTAGAAGATAGTAGTATATAGGACAGGCTAAAACAAAAGCAGTAGCTCATTCAGTCAGGTATAACACGAGATGGGAATTCTAAAATTCAATGAAAGTGGATAAGTTTGCCATACAAGATTGTCCAAATTTCAAGCTGTGTTCACTACAGAATACAGATATTATCAGTGCGAAGAATAATTTGGAACTCACCTTATGTAGTAACAAGTTCCTGGAACCAAGTCTAGGCCAAAAAAACTCCAACAACATTCAATGACAAGCCATCAGAATTGGAGTTTGAATGGGCAGAGAAGGCATGGCACATTTGTAATAATCCTTCAAGGACCTCCAATATGTAATTATGTTAGATGTACAAAATTTAAACAAAAAATAAGGTATTCATCAAACAAAAGCAATGAATCCAGATCAGAACATACCATCAATATTCTTATACTGATATCACACAAAGGAATGACTAGTCCAGATTGACTGTCCTTGAAATTGCTCAGGCAGTTGAGTGGAATGCTGATTTTCTGTTGTGAGTGGTTGTTGTGGCTGCAGCTGTTGATTCTGGTGTGCTTTTAAAAGCTCAAAAGTATGATAATCTTGCCAACCATACTGTTTTCCCCCCTGCAGTGCAGATGAAACTTGTTTTCCAGGGAAGGGAAAGCAGACTGACCCACTCAATCCATTGTTACTGACTTGTTGAGGATTTGACTGAGAGTAAGTAAGAGTACTATTGGGGCCTAAATCTTTGGTTGATGCAGGATAATGATATCCATCCATCCAACTGTAATCATCCATAACTTGTTTAGGAGGAACATGGCTGAAACCAGGAGGAGGAACATGGCTGAAACCAGGAGGAGGTACATGGCTGAAACCAGGAGGAGGTCCATGGTGTCTAGAAGGTCGGCTAACAGGAGATTTTTTCAAACCAGCTTGCAAGGCTGATGATGTCTTCACAACAGAGTTATCAGTATTGATATTATCAACTTTGGATGATATTGTTAAGTCTTCAGCTCCTGAGATACCATAAAATACACCAGTGGCAGTACTTTTAGATTGCTGGATAGGAACTCCAGTTGCAGCATGGTTTGAGATTGCTACAGTTTCTTGAAGTGTCAGGTCAGGTTTCATCATGTGCCCATTCTCCAAAAACCCAAGACCTTTAAAACTGTTGGCAAGAGATATTTCTTCCTCTAACCAGCTCGAATAATGTGGCTGAACTGGTTGTAAGTGTTGAGGCACCATGCCACTAACAGAAACAGGTAAAGTAGTTTGATGGTTCACATCATTGAGAGCATTGGAAGTACAAATAGCATTAAGTTTTATATTCCCTCCGGAAGCTGTTGAAACTGACTCTAAGCCTTCATGGGATGCCCATGATGAGACAACCACTGTATCAGCTCGTGTCTCGGCCATTATAGGTTTGAAAACAATAATCTCATCATCATCCTCTTCTTCCGTATGCTGGTGGTGGTCTGGCTGAACAATTCCTGCCTTTGTCTTGTCTGCTGTATTTTCTTTCAATAGATCTTTTACATCAGGTATGCTCGAATAGGAGGCAAGAACAAAATCATCTGAAGTTAGAGGCTTCACACCAATTACAAATTTCCTTCCCTTGGAGTCGAAATATATCATTTTCTGATCAATCCTAACAACATTTGCTAAAGCCTTTCCTGCAGCTAAAATTCTTTTGGCTCGAGCTTTTCTTTCCTTTTCACCATCACTTCCAAGGGAATGCTTCCTTGAAAAATCCAAGATTGTTTGTGCAGGGAGAAGTGGAACAAATCCTCTTAACTCGAAGTCCTCCCACAAAGCAAGTCGGTTTTTAGTTTCCCCTTCTTCATACCGGCTCATGTTATTAAAGCAAGTCTCCTCCTCATTGTCTTCAATAGAAATAGCCCCAACTGAAAGTAGCTTGTTCAAGAAGGAAATACAAGAATTCCAAAATTTTGATCTAACAATTGCTTGATTCTCATCCACATCATTTCCTGCAGCAAGATCTGGATGAGATGCCAACCACTCAACAAAAACTAATATTCCTGGTAAAAGATAACTACAGGAAGGATCCTGCAGCTGCAAACATCTCTCTACTATGAAACTCATCAACTCAAAAGCTGCTGTGAATGCATTCTGAAGTAGTGCAGCACGATGTACTATTTCTGCGTAGGTTTGACCTTCAGATTCCTTATTTACATTATGAACTGTAAATATGATAATGGAAACAATTCTGACAATGGCAAGACCACTCTCAAGAATATCCATGCCGAAATTCAGCTCTTCATCTTGACCTGAAGAAAGAAGCTCACGCAGGCCATTTCTAACAAGAGAGAGTACTTCAGTGAAGTTCTCAAGGCTATCGTCATGAAATGAGAAACAAAGAAAAGGGAAAAGGTCAGAATGTATTAATCCTTAATGGTATAATTCATAAAAGGTAAGATAGAGTGTGCATCAAGATATGTGCCTTGTACGAGTGAACAAGATTCCATTCAGACGGACAAAGCGAGTGCAGAAGGACTTGTAGGTCACTTGTATATTTGATGCTCCTGCCTTTCTAGGTAAAGGTTCCACACCATCACCCTTAGTCACATGTTTGGTTTCCACTTTTCCTCTTCCTTTGCCAGCTAATTTCCCAGAAGACTCCTGGACTGCAAGAGCTTTAACGTCACCAGAAAGCTGAGAGTAACTTTGGCGATTCTATCATGGTATTATAAAATTAGATAGTTAGCAAACCAATAAAAGAATGTCAAAAAGATCAATAAATAAGGCAAAATGGCCAGCACCATACACCACAGCAATAAACAGAGGATCAAGCTCAGGCAAATTCTTCATCCCCAACAGGCAATTGCCAAATAAAAAGATTTTCTTTATTTATCAAGTTGCCATAACATTTATCAAGTTGTGAATTTCATGACGACAATATATGTTATAGAATGCTTGTAAAATTGGATGGTTCGATAGTATAGAGTCAAATGGACGTTCTTTATACATAATGTATAAAGAAAAACGAGACTTTCTTTATGTGAACATCACAGTTTTTAAGAACATTGTGTATAATTATATATTTGGGATTGTAGTTACTGAAGTCTGTTATACTAGACTCGTGCTGAGTCGGCTAGGTTGTTATAACAGCTTTAGGTAGTTGAGTAGTTACTAGGTTGTTGTAACAGACTAACAGCTGATAGGTAGTTGAGTAGTTACGCAATTAGTTTCCTCCCTAATTCTCTATAAAGCTGGTCTATGTTGTAAAATGGGACAATTCATAAAACTATCTCATGTCATTTTCTTTCTTTTCCCTTAACTTCTCACACTTCCTCAAACACTACTGTTTAGTATCACCAGTAATACATGCGCAAACTCTGCCTAACACATGTCTTAATAACATATGAAAATTAATGGACGAGCCTGTCTGAAATTTACAACTTAAACTTCAATGGATTAAGCTTTGAGTATCAAACAGTAGAAGTAGTACAAATGACCGAACTTGAAACATAATAATCGCACTTTAGGTTGCCAGGACATTAAAAGAGCACCAAAGTTGAATAGCACATAAAAAACAAAAACACAAGATATATACTTATAAAACAATGGAGAATTCTGAATATTAAAAATGTTGAGCATTTCAAAATCAAGTACATGGTCGTATTACCTTCTCAAATGCGACTATCAAATTGTCCCTGGCAGTTGTACATGGACTGTCCACAGCTAGACTACGAAAATAACGATAAATAACAGCCAACTCATTTCCAGTATATGAAGCCACTAAAGCTAGCTGAAATTAACAGATTCATCAAAATGGATTACAATAGCTATAAACCACAGTTCAAAATATGAGACGTGAAATAACCAAAACAAAACCACAAAACATGCAAAATACCTGATGGTGGGGGTTCCCACTTGGAGGCCAAATAGATGCAGCTTGTAGATAGTAACTCGAAGCTGCTGTAAACTCGCGTTTTTTGGAGTCAACCTCGCCATACAATCCTTTGTAGCGAGCAAGATCACCCAAGTATATCAAACAACGATGACAAGATATTAAACCTTTCTTCATCTCAGCAGATTTCTTTCCATCCTTCTCCATCACAACCCGATTCTCCGAGTCCTCGAAGTAACCAAGAGGAAGTCCATACTTTGCTCTGATTTTCATAATAAGATCATGGTAAAATCCAGTCGATTCTGAAAGGAAAGTCTTAAACTGCAGCCTTATTCTAGTTATCCGATCCGGTCGAATAGGACCTTTCCCACCTTGAGATGATTTAGAGCTTACAGAAGTAACAGCAGCACTAAAGTTTGCCCGTAATTCTTCAATACGCTTATAATGTAATTGCCACAGAGCACATTCAATATTGTGCTGCTGAGAAAAAACATAATCCTCAAGAATTATTCCTTCATAATTCTCACGGATCTGCATCCAAGCATTTGGATCTGATGGGACCTGCGCCTGAGATGATCTTCGGCGCTTATTCTCCAATTCAAGGTTCTAAATTAAAAATATGTATATTAGATTGCAGGGATGCCTTATGAATTCATTCCACAGGAAAAAAATTGCGTATGAGGTAATTAGAAGAACAAGTAAGCCACAGCACACAAACAACAGGATTATACATTCTGCAATCTTCACGGTTTGCCATGGTATAAAAAGCAGGTTATAACAGGTTCTAAATTTTAAACTAAATTTATATTTATAATTTCAAAACTTCACAAGTACATGCCACCAGTGTGGTGGGGTTGGCAATGGGCCCCGTGGGTGCGGGTTTGACCATTCCTACACCCAAACCCAAACTTACCACTCAAACCCAAACCCAAACCCAAATTCAATATGGGTGCAAAAGTTAAACCCAAACCCAAACCCAAACCCCTGGGTTTCGGGTTATCCGAACCCAAACCCAAAACCCAATGTGAGCACCGAACTGACAAAAAATCAAAAATATCAACCTGGAAACAACATGTACATAAGAGAACAACATGAACATAAGCTGATTAAACCTCATTATCATTCCAATACAAAGGAAATAATATAGTTCATGAACATAAGCCTACTTAGTAACTTTAAAGAAAACTCTACTTAGTAGCTTTAATAGTATATATATGAGGGTTGGTAATTACATGCATAAGACTTCGGGTTTGGGTTTGGGTTTGGGTGCGGGTTTAATCAATCCCACACCCAAACCCAAACATGTTTTAAAATTTGGGTGAAACCCAAAGAAATCGGGTTTCGCCTACAATTTTGGGTCAGGTTCGGGTTGGGGCCCGTGGGTTTGGGTTTTCTTGCCATCTCTAGTGCTGGTTGCAAAAGGCCACCTAAATTCAAAGGGACAAAAACACCAAAATATGTGACAGTACTAGGCAACAACACCAGAGGGTACTGAACTACTGATAATAAGGTATAGCACTAATTCCAAAATGGAACCATAGCAGAGACAGCAAAACCAACATTGCAAAATGGAGTTATCTTGCCATTAGTGGAAGAAGAATTTCCCCAATCAAAAAAAACTCATTATTTTAAACAGATATACGAAAATCAGGCCATATCCTCCAAATTGTAACCTACTATATATACAGAGATCAGTGTTGTCAAATCACGATCACGGACCACCGCGGTGAGCCAAAAATCCGCTATTTCGGCCGCTATAGTGGGCACTAGCGGTGTCGCGATTAGCCAAAAATCCGCTACGCTATAGCGGCGTAGCCGCTATTTGATAACACTGACAGAGATATTATAACACGGGAAAATAACTGGCAGATTAACAGAGATTCAGACAGATAAGATAAGCCCTTATTCGGTGATCAAATTCATGACCTAGTCTGCGTATACAGAGAGAGAGAGTACCTTCTCATAAAGGCGTTTTGCACGTTCCCATGATGGGGAAGCAGATTTTTTATCCATCTCAACTATCATCATGCATCAAATATTCACCGACACAACTCAAGCTACATAAAACCTACAAATCAAAAACCAAAGAAATAGGTTAGTTCCAACTTCCAAGTATCAGGTTTGAAGTAACTACAAATTGAAAAAAAAGTAACACTGTTATTCACCGAATTCCCGCGCAACCGACACAATAAGACGATCACCCATTGAATGCCCCCACTAAAAGTAAAACTCAAAACTAGAATTCAATAAAACCAATTTACCCTACTTGATGAAGCTGGTCCAAAGAGACAACAAAACAAACTCAGTACAACTACAAACTATTCAAGAATCTATTTTTTTCTATTTATCATTACAATTACGGAATTTGTGATGAAAACCCTACTCAATCAAATTCAACTTAACACATCAACTTGAATATTCTCAAAAATTGACAATTGACACCACCCAATGCCTAATTAGACAAAAAAAAAAGTGAGATGAATAGCGAAAAACGAGACCAGGTCGGTGAAATCGATACATATGAACAGATTGAAAAAACTGATCAATTAGCTTCGAAAACGATTGATAATTGATAATCAAAGCATGGCGAATTCGAAGAGAAAGAGGGAATTGTGGAAAAAGGGGAAGAGAAATCGAACCTGTGCAGTGCGAAATCAGGGAAGGTGTAGGGTTTGGTGGAGGAAGAGGCGTGGGTGGTTTGTGTTGAAAAGGATATATAGAATAGATTAGATACAAAAATATGATATGAATCAATTTCGTGTTCGTTTCTTTCTTAAGTTGCAAGCGTTGAGGGGTCAACCGACGCCGTTTAGACCTTCATGAGAAATCAAACTTTGAATCCAATTGACTCAATCACCCTCTTTGTCTCTCTTTTTATAGTCATAGTAAAAGTAAATTTGCTTTTCATCAAAATTGGGTGAATGAATAAGAATTAGTATTTTTATAAATTATATAAGTGTTTTATGTCGACAATTAATTATTTAAATAATGTGTTTTTTCAATCAAGTTGATAATAAAATCAAAAAAGAATATGTGAAGATAGCATTTGATTATGCTAATAATGAAATTAGTTAAATATGCGAAGATAACATTTATTTCCCGACCGTTAAAAAAACATTTATTTCCCTTTTATCACCTACCTCTTATGTGGTTTATTCCCCTTTATGGGGGCTTTCTTACTCTTTTTTGGTTCTTTTTCCCTTTTTTATGTGAGAGTTTTCTATTTCTTATGTAGGATTTTAAATTTTGTGCTTCTGTTAGGGTTCTACTTCTTCAATCAGGTTGTCGCGCGTGTCATTCCTCAAGTTGTCTCGGAGATTTGCGACAGAGCCACCCATTCTTCTGGCCAAAAGGCGTAGTTGCGGTGCAAAGCCAACAAGGCGTAGAAAACAAGGAGAATCAAGTATAATTGAAAAGTAGACAAAGATTGATATATGTTTAAGTAATGTAGAATTGTTCTTTTCAAGGATTCATTCCCTTTTCATGTTGGGTCTTTATATTAACAAACACTCACATCGTGGTCAAAACAGTGACAAATCTGATACTGGACAATATAACGGACACCAAAGCGACCATTTTTGCATCCAAAACAACCACGTCCCAAGCCACAACGTCCTTTATCGCGATTAGAACCATAGAATTGGGAACCAAGTTCAACCAGGGATTGTTTCTATTGATTGTTACCGAAAGAGGACAAAACCTGATTAGAAGATAACAAGGGTGAATGAGACAAAGGTACTTGAGCAACATTCATAGAAAAAGTCTTCTTGCGATGCTTTTCAAGACGTGATTTAGGCACAATAAGCAACACATTATCCCTTGTAATAGATGAAGGATTCGAAAGACCTTGAAGAACAACAAGAATGGAGTCGTGCTCCTCCAAAAGTCCATCGACAATGGCTTCCATATGAGTGCGAATCGAAATCGGATCTCCAATTGTATAGATAGTATTCACAATGATTTTGATGCGCTGAAGTTACTCCTTCATTGGATGAAGATCATTTGATGATAAAGTCACCCATTCTTCTGCGATAGAGCCACCCATTCTTCTGCCAAAAGGCGTAGTTGTGGTGCGAAGCCAACAAGGCGTAGAAATCAAGGAGCATCAAGAATAATTGAAAAGTAGACAAATATTGATATATATGTTTAAGTAATGTGGAATTGCTCTTTTCAATGATTCATTCCCTTTTTATGTTGGGTCTTTATAATAGCAAACACTTGCATCGTGATCAAAACAGTGACAAATCTGATACTGGACATTATACCGAACACTAAAGCGACCACTTTCGCATCCAAAGCCACAACGTCCTCTGCCGCGATTAGTACCACAGAATTGGGAACTAGGTTTAACCATGGATTGTTTTTATTGATTGTTATCGTAAAAGGACAAAATCTGGTGAGGGCGAATAAGATAGAGGTATCTGAGCAACATTTACATACAAAGTTGTGGTGTCGGAGATGATCTTCATGCAATGCTTTTCAAGACGTGATTCAGGCACAATAAACATCACACTATCCTTTGTAATAGATGAAGCATTCGAAAGACCTTGAAGAACAACAAGAATGGAGCTATGCTCCTCTAGAAGTCCATTGACAATGGCTGCCATACATAGTATTCACAATGATTTTGATGCGCTGAAGTTACTCCTTCATTGGATGGAGATCCTTTGATGATCAGTTGCAATTCACCAAATTTTGCCTTGGACAATTCATGAAAGTAGATGTGCAATTAATCCCAAATTTGCCATGAATGCACGTAGGTAATAACGTGAGGGATGATGTAATCAAACAACATAGAGAGCAACAAAAATGGTTGATTTCAAGTCGAATACCTAGGATTAATCTTTTTCGGGCTTGTGATTTGCATCTATTAAGAATCGCAATGGAATTGTTGGGCTGACAACAAAATTCTACAAATGATGAACTCGAATTACACTTTATACCCGCGGCTTCCAAGCGAAGAAGTTCTTTTTATCAAAGCTTGATCGAAGAGTTGATACGAAAACATAGTCGATCCATATCTCAGAAGAACGATTATCCTTAGAATAAAAAGGACTGTGCGGAGAAGTCATGTATGGGTCGAAAAACTAGCTTATGTTACCATGTGTACAATGTGAAAGAAAGAGAGATATTGAATCTCGAAAAATAATAAATGTATTTTCATATTCTATTAAGAATGCTAACATTTACAACATAAACTCTTCATAGTCTAGCAGTAGTGTGCTAAAGAAGCCAACTGAATCCTAAATATACAAAGTTAGTTATAATCGTAACTAACCTGAACTAGTACTTTGTAGCATAAAGTGACACTTCAACTAAACCTTACACTCATACCATAATATATATATAACCTCAAAATTTATAATAGGGCTCGAAAACTAGCTATAAGTCATAATGTTGTTGTTTTCGACTCGAATAATATTATCTTTATAGTTATTACAAGTTTAAGTTTCCTTGATATATTGTAAATTCACTTTTTTGAAAAAATCGAATTCAATTTTCTTCACATAAATCTTTTAAAAAATAAATAAATCATAGAAAATTAAAAAAACACCATATGAAATTTCAATTTATATATACATATTCTCTGAAGCTCACATCACATGCTCCTCCCAACCAGTGTAACGTAACCACCTCCATCTCAGAATCCGAACCTCACCACCACCACCACCACCACCACCAATTCCGGCGACCCTTCCTCCGAATTCCGGTGACGTTACGCTCTTGACACCGGTAACCTTTCCAACTCTCTCTCTCTCTCTCTGTGAATATTTAATTTATATTTGTTTGTACTTTCGAATCGATTTCCTTCTGATGCTAGAAACTAAGATTTAAGATCTCACTGCTTCAATCATCTTCACTTTCTCATCGTTTTGCTTTTCACAAACCTCGAATTTCCTCTTTCTCTGTACCATTCGGTTCAATTCCACAATTGTTGCATGAATTTTCCATACTTCGATCGTAGTTGTCATCAGTGTTTGTCACTGAAGAAGAAAAGTAGAATAATTTTCTCATTCCTCGTTAAATGCTAAGAAACCGCGGCGTTTGACGACTCTGCTCAACTTCGAGTATTTTGAAATCGAAGAAAGCTAGAAAGTAGAAAATGTTTTGTTTGTGTATTTTGGCATAAAAGCTTTCAGCTCTTAGTTTGTTACTTTATTTGTTAATTTTTTTTCTTCCTTTTTTAAGTAATGCGCTTGTAGCGGATATTGAATTTTAGTTTGATAGATCTAGTGTTTAGTAGTACTGTGAGGTTTTTTTTTTTCATTGTATGAATTTTATGTTGAAGTTGATAGTTTTGTTAATACGAACGATATCCATGATATGTATATTTGCCGACAGGTTTGGATTATCAGGATTGTCGGTGTTTTTATGTTTGATTTAGTGTTGTTAATCACGGATCGCGGGGAAAATAGCGGAAAATCCGCTATTTCAAACCCTCAAAGCGGAAAATAGCGGCAAATAGCAGAGTAGCGGTGAGCGTTGCGCTATAGCGCCACTATAACCGCTATTTGACAAGTGGTTTGATTTTCATTGATTTCTTGACTTGCATTTTGCCCTAAGGTGAATAGATGCTAACTGGTGGAATTTAACTGAAGAAAGTGTTGGTTAGAAGTTTTTAATACATATTCATATTGGGGCTCCTAAGTATGGAAAAGCTTAGGAGTATTCTTACAGAATTCATAGATTGTAATTTCTAGCGAATGGCATAATGGTATGATTTATTTAGGTTGACTAACTGATGTCGGCTTATTAAGTCAAGGTGGGGTTCTGGAAAATGTTGGAACCATTATGAGTCTGTTGTCGGCAGCCCTACCTTGCGATAGTAAGAGGCTGATTCCACCATTTGAACCTCGGAACCTGTAATCTCCAAAACACAATTCACAAGGCAGAAACTTCAAATTTTGCACCAAAGCTTCACTTTGGGCTTATTAATTCAAACCAGCTAAAATTGTTTGTTAGGAAGTTTTACATTGTATGTATGTTCCTACCTGTCCTCATGGGTGGTTGTGATTGCTCTTTTCTTTTACTGTTACACCTGGACGTATATTGTTGCCTGTACTTTACTTTCTTTGAAAGCAAGGTTCTTTATATTTCAGATTTATTCCAGGGTTTGAAAATTATCTGATTTTTATGGGTGGATAAATTCAAGTTTCGAGTTCACTTGCTGTGTAAATATATTCTCTTCTCTGATTTCTTACTAGTTGGATTTCCTGGCATTTTTCCTTGGATTAAGATTTTCCTGGGTGGTGATGTTGCAGTGTGATCTTTTAACTAAACTGTCCATAGAGAAGATGATTCTCAGTCATGAATTAACGAGTTCGGTTATTTTGTATTTCAGAGAAGGCGAGATTGAACATCTGGGTTGTTGGTAAAATGGTTTCCTTTGAGATGAATGACCGAAAAAGTAAGTGAATATGATATTTTTCCGTTTTTGTATCAACAACAAGTATATTATATTAAGTGATTTTCTGTCTTTAATGCTTATGTGTAAGAATGAATTGTTGTTAAGTTAGCTACGGCTCTTACGTTCTGATTTACGGTTCTCCGATTTACATTCTTTCACTCCCCTCCCAATCCTAAGTAAGATCCATATCTTGACAACATTGATCCTTATCAGTGTTGTCAAATCGCGATCGCGGAATATCGCGGCGAGGCCAAAATCCGCTATTTCATTTAGCGGATAGCGTCGCGGGCAAATAGCGGTATCCGCATAGCGGTTAAAATAAGTAAAAAAAATTATAGAAAAACAGCTTGTTGTGCTGTTTGTGCTAGTAAAAAACAGTTGCAAAAAATAAATAAAATTAAGACATCTAATGAAATGCATAAAATGATCATGATAGAACAAATTTTAGACACAAAACAGGGGAAAAAAAACAGAAAATAAAAAAACATTGTATGTAATGGCAAAAATAAACAAAAGATGATGTGAAGAAAGAACAAATATTAAAAACATAGGTTCACATTCACAATGGAAGAAGAAAAACAGAACAGATCATGATGGGAGACGAGAAAAAGGAAGAACAGATATTAGAAACAAAACAGGACGGAAAAAAACAGAAAACAGAGTGTGAAAAAAAAAGAAAAAGAGAGTCTGAAAATGTGCAGAAAGAAGGAAGGGAAAAAGAAAAGTAAAGAAAACAGGGTATGAAAAAAGTAAACAGAGGCTAAAAACAAAAAACGGAAGAGTACGTAAAAGAAAAAGAAAGAAATAAAAAAAAAAACAAAAAAACAGAGCATGGCAGAGTGAAGAGATGGGAGCCAGAAACTCACCGGAAAAGTCATCAGAAAAGCTATTGGGGTTGCCGGAGATGAGGGTCAGAAGCTTGATGTAGAAGTAGGAAGAGAGAAGGGAAAACTCGAAAGGTTTTGAGGCTTTTATAGAGTGAAGATTTTAAGTTATAAAACTTTTCTTCCATTAATTGGGTACAATTAATTCAGTCGGTGGCTGATTCCCACCTCCCAAGCGGTGCCTTTTTGAAAAAAAGTCCTAAAATCACACGTGATCTTCTCTTCCACCGCTATTTTCGCTTTGCCCGTCGCGGCGCTATTCAGTTTTGCGGCGCTATTGCGTTTATCGCGTTTGCCGCTACGTCGCGGCGTCGCGATCGCGGCACGGCGAATTTCCGCTACGTTATAGCGGCATAGCGGCGCTATAACCGCTATTTAACAACACTGATCCTTATGATTATAACGTGTTGAACATTTTCTAAATTAGACATCTAGATTCTAGTTAGGATATCACTGTCTACTTAGTTTTGGTGTTTAAGTTCTATATCTTGTGAATTGTCAAAAACTTGATGTTTAATGCTTTGAGTTGTTAGGCTTTTCAATACTTCATGTTTTATGCTTGAAATTCTTATGAACTATGAATTATGATTTATATGTTATTAGACTGGAGGAAGAAACATTCTTAACACATAATATGTTATTCGATTGTCATAATGATAAAATGATACAGTGTTCAAGATATATATTAATGCCTTTATGTTGTGGTATCATACAAGCAGGCAGTAGCTTTGTTTTACCTTAACTGTGTATTATTTATTTTTCTGCACTGCATATTTGGTATACTAATGTTCTAGTTGTCAACTTATTTTCATTTGTATTGTCTATTTAATGTATGTTTTTGGCATGTGCTACAGAGATTGGATTAGGATTAACTGGCTTTGGTATATTTTTCTCTGTCCTTGGGGTTATCTTCTTCTTTGACAAGGGATTGCTAGCAATGGGAAATGTAAGTTTCATTTTATTACAGTTTTCTTGCTTAAGTAATTGCTTCTAATTTGATTTTGCTTAATGACATATTTTCTTTTGCCATGATGTCTTTTTGCCACTCAAATCAGATCCTGTTCATTTCGGGAGTGTCCTTAACCATTGGGATGAAATCCACTATGCAGTTTTTCATGAAACGTAGTAACTTCAAGGTAAATTTGTGACTGATTTACTGTTTTTTTACTCCATATCTTGTGCTCTCTTTATGGTAATTTCCCCCCACTCACCTTTTTCTTTTCTTCAAGGGAACAATCTCATTTGGTATTGGGTTCTTCATTCTCATAATGGGATGGCCAATTTTGGGCATGATTGTTGAGGCTTATGGGTTCATTGTACTTTTCAGGTTTGGTGGAATTTTATAGAAACTCCTTGATATTTTTATGTTAATGTGCTTAAAGCTAATGATGGATTATGCTGTGCAGTGGTTTCTGGCCTACACTGTCTGTTTTCGCACAGAAGATTCCTGTTCTTGGTTGGGTGTTTCAACTTCCTTTTATCCGATCGGTAAGCATTTGTGATAAATTGAAATGTCTTCCATCTAAATCTTCTCAGAAGCATCTTAGGCATTTACTAGTCTGGGTGCTACCATATTAATTATCAACGTCATTTAGAAATCTTTAGTCACTGACTTGCTGTGACTGATTGGGGCATCTTAATTTACATTAATAGATGTAAAAAATGATACAGGACAGTGAGTAGAAGTAGCAGTATGAAGAGAATGTCAAACTACAATATTACAATTCTGAAGTTGGAAAAGTACTGTTTAAGCTTAGGTTTAATAACATTAACGTTTTCAATAAGGCTATGTTGAGCTACAAGTTAGGTGGCAAATCCACTGATTTTTACATGTATTATAAAACTTCTTCCTGGAATACCCAACAAAATAAATTTCCTGGTAGGACGAGACGGAAAATCTGGTGTTAATATTTTGTTTGAGCAATCTCTAGATATATTGCTCAATTAAATGTGGAAGTTTTGCCTCACTTCCTCGAGCGTGTTTTTGTTACCGTAGGATCACTGACTTTTTATCTCGATGGAGCAGCCAACCTACTAGCATGTTTGGATTAGCTTCTCTTTCCTCATAATCAATTCTAAAACCCAGAAGCTACTCACAAAAGTTCCTCCCTGTAATTGATTCTGGCTATAAAATCAATTGTAGAAGGATTTCCAAATATGCAAATCGACTTTATGTTTATTGCATTACAAAGTGTGTTTTCATTTATGGTGCCTCATAATGTGTGAATGGTTTTGCAAACATGCTAATTTCAATCTGAGCCTTGGTAATTCTCTGTTCTCTTTGCAGTTATTTGATCGCTATAGAGGCAAACGAATGCCTGTGTAACAGAGGAATCTATTGACACCATATGTAACTGCTGGCAAGTGCTTTTGTAAGTTCATGTAAAGAAACTACTCTCATGTTGGAGACCTGAATTGAGTTCACATTCTGATGGGAGAAAATGATTGTCGTTTTATCACGATAATCATTTATTACAAAGAAAATAGCTTAGGGAAGAGGTTTTGGTTTTAACTTTACTACTCGTTTTGCTCCTTTTGGTTCTAATGCTAAGTGGAAAATCAATCTATCTTGGGAGTTGTCAATTCTGCAACTTCCTTTGCATTACAATTCCAATCGGAAAACACATTTTGGAAGCATTTCTGCGGTGTATTAAGGTGGTTGTTTTTGTGTCACAATCATCAAATGGATAGTGATTTTATATGTTAAGTGGAGCAATTTGGAACTATTCCCCCCCCCCCCCCTCCCCGTTTTACCGTATTATCTATTCTTTCAGTTTCGATCTTGTGTTAATTTTTTTGTTGTTGACCCTGTTTTCATTCTACTAAAGATATGCTCAGTTTCATTAACATTTGACGTTTATTTTGATTAGCTATTGATGTGGAATTTCATGTTATTGCTTTAATATAGTTTAATCATGATTTTATGGTGTCAAGATGGCATGATAAAGGCTTTCCGATGGAGAAAAAAAAATTATTAAGTGTGAGTCATGGTGTTTTTTTTTTATAATCAATAAGAAATATATTGAATAGAAGTACAAGGGGTACTTCAACCCAATACAAAAGGAGAAATGATAAAAGAAGCAGATAGAAGAAAAGAGAAAGAAAGTGCAAAGACAGAAGAAAAACATGCTACTACCAAACCCAACCCCACCGCGTACCTCCGGGGAAATGGGCTTTATAATACAGACCTCATTAAAACCTTCCAAGGATAAAACCCCCTTTGGGAAAACCTTGGCAAGGAAAAAGAGTATCAATATTGTAAAGCCAAAATGAAATTTCCAAGGAGGTTTACAATTAGAGAATGAACCCAACTAAAAACCACCCCCATATCCACATATCAGGTTGTGCGTGGACTTATCACCATCAATGAGAGCCAGCTTTGACCACCCACGAGTACCAGATCGAAAACTTGTACAAATAGAAAGGCTTGAAAACCACGAATCATTCAAAAGGCCAAGAGTACCACCATGATACCATGTGATATGCCCAGCTCCAACACATTCAAATTCATATGCCTCATCAGACATCTCCCAGGCCATTATAATGATTGCAGACATATACCAGGATTTGAAAGCCATTCATACCAAGAATAATTAAAGTTTTTCACCTTTGTCTTCAACCACTTCCAAGCCAAGAGTTGAATGCTCTCCAGTGTTTTCTCTAAATCCGCTGTTGCCCCGTTGAAAACATGTCTATTTCTTAACAGCCATAAGCACCAAAGAGTAGCCATCCATATAGTGAAGTCCCCCACTTGCTGCGAATTAGAAGAACCAGGTAAGGGAAATTGTAGAAAATGCTCCCTTGCAGTGGACGGGGGTACTACAGATATCCCTCTCCAAGCATATATCCCGTACCAAATTCGAACGACATTTGGACATTGAAAAAATAGATGTGAGCCTGATTCTTCCACCTGCAAACAGAAAGAGCATAGTGCATCTTCATCACTAGTAATAACATTCCTCTTTCTAAGATTGTCTCTCGTTTGAATGCGGTCCTGTAATGCTCTCCAAGTGAATGCGCGCAGGTTCGAAGGTGCTGGAATTGTCCAAATCTTCTTGAGCACTGGATCACTAGTCTCCAGGAATTGTTCCTGCAAAAAATTATAAGAAGAATTAACCGAAAAAATTCCCTCCCCCTCAAGCTTCCAACTCCACTCATCTTCTTTGTTTTCTTGCAACTGAATACTCCCCAATGAACCCACCATCTCCGCCAGCCAGCCCACCTCTCTACCTCGCAAGTCCCTTCTCCACTTAAAGTTCCACTGCCAATCCCCTTCAATCCAGAGTCCCATACTAGCAATAGAGTCTCGTTTCTGTCTTGAAAGGTTATATAACCTTTGGAAACGCAGGTCTAGGGATCCGTCACCAGTCCAATTTTCCCCCCAGAATTTTGTATGATTGCCGCTCAAGACTCGCTTCTGAATACATGTGTCAAACCAATTCCACCCATCAAGTACACATGAAGCCTGGACGTCATTCCACCATGGAGAGCCCCCTTGTTCAGCAGCCCTCACTTGAATCACTTTACTCCATAAACTATGTGGCTCCCGTAGGTACCTCCAAAGCCATTTACTGAGTAAAGCCATGTTAAACAGTCTCCAATCCTTAATGCCCAAACCGCCATAGTCCTTAGGCAAACAAATCTTTGCCCATTTCACCCAAGCAATCTTGCTTTCATTCTCCTTACCGCCCCATAGGAAATTACGCATTATTCTAGTGCATTCCTTGAGAACCCCACACGGTAACTTAAAGAAGGACAGATAAAATAATGGAATTGCAGAAAGAACACTTTGAATGAGGCAAATCCGGCCCCCGAAGGAAATGTGTTTTTGTTTCCACGCTGAAAGCTTCCCTTTTAGCTTCTTAATAACTGGTTCCCACAGTGCTAGCGAATTTGATCGCCCTCCAACTAAAACTCCCAAATAGATGAAGGGGATTGCCATTAATTTACAGTGTAAGATTGAAGCAAACCTCCTCATCTCGCCACCATCCACCCCAATGCCTGCTAGTTTGCTTTTGTAGAAATTGACTTTGAGTCCTGACACCATCTCAAAACACCTCAGGACACATTTCAAAGTAAACACATTTTGAGTTGTTGCCTTACCCGCAAAAATGGTGTCATCTGCAAATTGTAACATTGACACTTCCACCTCACCAGTGTTTCCAAATCTGAAGCCTTCAAATCTGCCCAAGCTCACTGCTCTATTAAACAACCCACCTCACCAGTGTGAGTCATGGTGTAACTTAATCTCTAATTTCTTGTTACATTAGTATTTCTATTGTGTTTGACTAATATTAACTAGCAGGAGGATAAGGGCAATTATGATTCATTCACAGTTCCACTTCATTTACACTTCTCAAATTTCCTTTCAAAAATCTTTAGAAAAATTTGATTTATGCTTTAAAACTTATAGAAAAAGTTCCGATAATCATGATGGTATTAATATCTAACAGAAATAATCTCAAATTAGTTTTCAGATTTATGGAAAAAAGAAATAATCTTTTTTTTGGTCTTGACCAAAGTATCCCCACAACCGACATCCGTGAGACTAATTCCTCATCACACGGTCAGCGCACTAAGCGGTAGGGGCTGAAAAAAAAAATCTCAAATTACTTTTCGCTTATATTTTCTCAAAAAGAACACGGATAATAAATTGAAGTAATCATTATTATTATTATACATTATTTTATTTCAAAAAAATATTATACATTATTTTAACAAATATCTAATATAGATTTCAAAGAAAAAGTCTAATATAACATACGTAACTATACTTTGCCCCCTTTATACTCAACATAAAGAATGATGTCAACATGGAATTGATGTGTTACTAATTTACTATACTAGCGAGTTCAAAAAATTTTACTATACTAGCGTAAATTACAAATAAATTATGGCCGGGTCATTGATTGATTTCACACGTTGAGAGGGAAAGGAAAAACTGTAGCATAAAAAATCGGAATAGAAGTGAGCAAATGCCTGAGTTAGACTAAATAACTTGATCACTTAATAAATTATAGTATGCAGTCGAATCAAGGTCTTAGACAACTAAATATAATGGTTAATGGTAAAATTAGTCCCTAAATTAGTCCCTAATTTTATAAGCGAGTTTGATTTTGGCTCTTCGGTGAAAAAATGACGTTTTAGCCTTAGGACAGTAAAAAACAGCCAGTAATTATAAAATGGACCGCCACTAAACGTCATTTCTCCGCCGAGAGACTAAAATCAAAATCTTTTACAAAATCATGGACTAATTTAGCCATTAACCATAAATATAATGTTCAAGTTAGCTAAATTTATAGTCATACATACAATTGCTACCCAATACTCTAGAGGATTTCATTCATTCTTTCCCCTCCATGTCTCTCTGACAAGATTTCGGCGAGCCGTAAAGAAAAATATAATAAAACCCAATAGTCACTGAGCTTCTTTTTATTTCCCTAACTTTAAGGAGCTTTGCGAGACGTTGAATATGAACCAAAAAAAGGGAATAGGAACTGGGGAAAACAGGGCTGTTAGAAAGCGGCCAAACAACCGTCAAAGGGCAAGCTCAAAATATTCGAAAAATCGATTTGGAGGGAGTGATTTACATGTGGAAGATTACTCCTCAACTATAGCTATGTTGGCCGAATTGGAGCATACTTGGACAGTAAGTTCGGCAAAGCCGGAAACATGGATAGGGGTCAAGCCTAAAGTTAAAGGAACGAAGGTTGGAAGATTGCTAGGGATTGATGATTATTTATTTGATGAATATAGAACAAATACATTGTTGATAATGTTTTCTTCCCAGTTCAAAAACACTGCACCATGAGAGATAGAAAAAGAAGAAATCTAATAAATGATGAGATATAAAAAGAAGAGAGAGAGAAGAAAAAACTTGTGGAAATGAAATGCAAAAGAAGGTAAGATGTGAATGAATCAAAACTCAATAAATACCAAAACTCAATAAATACCCGCTTTTTCATTTTCATTGACAATGGTAAGAACTTTGTTATTAATAGCATCACAATTCACAAATAACCTTCTAAGATATACAATCATAATCATTTCAACATGAGTGACATATCCTTGGAACTGCATCTCCTTACGTACAAAGAATATGCCAAAACGATACTAAAATTTCCTCAGTGTGATTTTTTGGTTCAACAAAATTCCCCTATCTATAACACAATAATTACACCAAACTCCAACACTCCTTACCTAACGAGAAAAAGGAATGCAAAAAGACTAAAGTAAAGATTCTCATTTCAACTCCAATGACCTTTCACTAGCAAAAGAAAACAAGAACAAAGAAATTAAATAGGAACTTAGAGAATGAAACAATCCATGGACCACAAAGGATATAAATATATGCAATGAGACAAAGGCTATACAAACATGTCAGCAAAAAATTCTTTCCCATGGATTTTATGAAGCACCTTATTTGGCCAAGTCAACTCCATGATGGTGATGATGGTTTATAAACAAAGTCTTGGGAAGTTGTAGAACCATAATTCAAATCAAGGTTATGGAGCTGTTCCATCAACTGGGAACGACGTTCCTTGAAAAAATCGAGACGAGTGGTTAACTCTACTAATGTCGAAGATGCTACAGGATGTCTTGCAAATTCAGTCACCTGAAACCAATGCTGCAAGATTAGTTCCTAATAAATTGGAAACAAAGATGCTACTGCAGAATGTACTAACCACACATTACTTAACCTAGAAGGAAATAACAGTTTTATAACAAATGAATAAAATGATGTCAATAGACTTTTGAATAAGAGTTTGGTTCCCCGATAGGAACCTCAAAATAAATTCTAGTTGAGTTTAATCCCTTTAGGATGACAATATAGATGTTTCGGAAATATCTCGTAGAATTATATTCTGCAGTTAATAAATCAATTGAAAAATTTTACAACTGAATTTTCACAACTTTGCTCCACATAATTTTCTTTTTTCATAAATGTATCCAAACATTCACTTTTACCTCACTTCTACCATAATCAATTTTATCCAAAATCAATTGAGATAAAGCTGATCCAAACACGGACAACTATGCAAAGCACATTTCTTGAATTCTTACCTCTGCAGCTCTTGAGGTGGAGGGCACCGAGGCTGCAGAATCAACAACACCAAGCTCATCCACTGACATGCTTGTTGATGCTTCAGTACTCTTCGAATCGCTAGGACTTGAATCTATAAATTGCTTGCGAGAAGGCTGCCTACTACCATTACCAGATGCCAATATTTGTCCTTTGATGTTTCTCCAATCAGTGCCCAATACACTCTCCTGTTGAAATGAAAAGGCAAATTTTACATGAGTTATTGATGAAAAAGCGCTCACAAGTCATAACCATTAAGAATAGATCATCCACAAGCACCGGACTATTCTGATAGGTACAGTCAGCTAATAAGAATTAGTCAGTTAACAGAATAATAGTTAGTTAGTTAGTGAGTAAGACATGTTGACTAAAAAACATACCTCAGTCCTTTGCTTCCTTTCATGATTACAAAACGCAAGGGTTGAATCAAAATCTTGCTGAAGAAATCTCCTGCAGAAGTCGGATAAATTTTATTATAGCTACTATCGAACTTAATAATTTCAAAAGGTTTTTCAATTAAGAGGGAGGTCTCATAAAGGTGAATAAAATATATCATAAGACAAGTGTTCAGTTCCAGTAATCACAAATGTTGGTTAAAAATTTAAAATGAGTCCAAGCACAAAGTGCATACCAAGAATTCCTCGATAAGGAACCGAAGAAACACAGAGAACTATAAGATTACAACATGTTTTCTCTTTTTCAGGAAAAATTATTGGATGACAACTGGAATATACTTAATATCAATGGTAGTGACTATAACACTTTGAAGTAGGTACTAAGGCTGTGTTTGAAGTTGGATACTCGTTGGCACCCGTGCACACGAGTGTTAGCAACTTACTTCGAGACAAAAAGTGAACGAGACTGATAAAAGTCCATTCACATTGCATCCACTAAACCAGTAAACTCTTTGACATATAAACTGGACTAGTTGTCAAATTAATGAACTGCACAACTTAAAGTTCCTCAAAAACAGTAATAACAATATACACTCTGGAGACCTAATGCATGTATTCCTTTTCTTTCTTTCTATTTTTTTCAACATTATGAGAATACCTAGGATTAAAAGTTGTTTGATGACTTGCAAGGTTCAGCATGATAATCTAAGCAATGCCTAAAGATAACACATGTCTGTATACTCACGGCTGAGGTTGATTTTGGGCATGTTGGTACCGATCACCCACATCGGTAAGTGAACCATAGTGATGCTGTCGTTGCTGATTAAGTTGATGGTGCAGCTCTGCAACCTTCTGCTTCAACCTGGCCACATCAGCTTCAGCAAGTGCAATTTCCTCCAGCTCAGCCTTAGTCTTCACACAGGCAATTTTTTTGTAAGATTATGTGTACTACGAAAGCAATCAAAAGAAAAGCAAATTTCAAAAGAATATGCAAGAACCTTGGAATCCATGCCACGTGAACTCGAAAGCTGTCCAGTAGACATGCTCAAACCAACTTCCAATGCAGCTCTAAGGTCCCTCTCAGCTTGCAACTGTTCTTGTAATCTTGAAACCTTTATATAAAAAATTTAGTTAGATCTTATTTATGGAGGAACAAAAAAGAATTATGTGGCAACTGGCAATGTATATCCACTTCAAATTTGAAAAGGTTTGAGAAAATATGACAGCATGAGGGTGGAAGAAGATAAGAATTAAAATAAAACTAAGGAAATCAAAACAAAATGAAAAAGGAAGTAAGAAAATATTGCATGTAGGACTCCATATTAAACAATAATATATCAAAAAGTAGGTTAAAACAGCAAATCCAATTAAAATGTCTTATTCAGAGAGATAGATGTATTAATAGTACATCTTGTTCAAGTGCCAAGCGCCGCTCATGCAAAGCTTGCTTCCTTCTCTCTAAGCTTGCTTGCAGAATTGCATTGCCTCTCGCCTAAAACGAAAATAGAACAAACACCGTTAAGTAGGAACATCCACATTATATGATTTTGGCATAAAATGAGTTGGAAAATGAAAAGTACCTCCTTTGCTATTCTGTGTTGCAGGTCACTTTTTGCAATCTCTAGTCTCTGAATAGCAAGCCTACAAACATCAAAGTTTTATGGTTATTCACTCTCAAGGGGGAAGAAAGAAAGTGAAAAAGGGAAACATGTATGAAGCAAACCACATATTGCTAGCAATGAATGGTTGTTAAGCAAGAAAAAAATTCTGCCATTATATCAAAAATCACATTACAACATCATATTCTACAACAGAAAAGACAAGTAAAAAGCCAAGTATCTTACTCCTCTTCACCGGAAGAATCAACGGAATCCACGGACGGTGTCTTCCTCGGCTGCTCAAATAAGACAAAATTATCAGATGCAAATATTGACCTTGGAGACACAACTACAAAAACTGGGACAGAATAATCAGTTTTGCCTCCCGTGATGAAAGTTAAGTAAATCTAGTGCTAACATATTAAGTCAGCATATATTAATTGCAAGATCATAGCAAGTATATTATCAATGTTGCATAGTCTCATGCCACAAATTCTCAAGCAGAAAAAATAGCATTCTCCTTTAAATGGTTATCGAATTGTCACCATGAATCTAATAACTACTGAGATAGTCACATAACACATTTATAATATTTAACGTATCCTACAAAGTTGTTAGTAGCTAATCTTCAAAAAATAACAACTCACGTTGCTCCTTCCCCAGAATGTTGACCGCTTAGAACTTAAATTTGAGCTACTAGCTTTACTGGTTTGCTTTCCAGAACCTGATTCAATCCCAGGCACAGGTAAATGGTTGCCAGGGTCCATTGAAGATAAAATCTCACCCATAGAACGATATGACTCTGTGGAAGGCAACACATTTGGAGCATCCTTCTCATCAACAGAGTTCTCCTTGCTCTTTCTTTGCTTATTTTGATCCTCAGACAGTTGGATATCAGGAATAGCATTCAAATTTGAATTTCCAGCCTTAACATGATTACTACTGGAGGATCCAACATCGGAATCATCAGCTCCAAATGCCTATAAGGACACAAAAAAAAAATTATGAGGAAAACAGTAAAATGATTATTGCTAATCACTGCAGGATACAAGAAACACTGCTAATTAATCCCTAAAGCTTAAGCTATTGGATATAGACACATAAATGGTTTTACACCATATTTCTAACAAGCACCTCCGCAAGAGCCATTTTGGCTTGCTGCATGAACATTGCAAACGGCTACCTACTTTGTGCTGAAATTTAACTTTTTACTACAAAAATGAGGGCAACAAGGATGGAAGTCCTGAAGCACAAATACCATGTCATGAACCAACTATCCTGAAAGATTAAGCAATTGAGTGAAGAGTGAAGACATGTGAGCTTTTTTAAATCATATTTCTGACATTCACATAAATCTCTCTTCCTAGCCTGATATTTGATGAAAAAATATATAAGAAAAACACTAATAATTTGAATATACGGCTAAAGTAACAGAAAAATAAACTACCCTCTCCCATATTTTGGGTTTAGTAATTATTACACAGATCCCTCCCTTATCAAGTAAACATAGAACTCCTTTGTACAACTAAACCCAATATGCTGTAAAGCCTAACAGATTTATTGACTCCACCACTAGCTTATAGATGTTTGTGGTCAAATGCCATTCATATCTTTGTCTACTCGAGTATCATGTTGGGGAGAAGAGAGGAATGCATTATTTTATGGTAGATGAACAGTCAATTAAAACGGCAGCATCAAATAAAGAGTAAATTCAGGTGAAGTAAATATAGTTAAACTTCCCCTCTAATTATAATAGAAGACTGAACAAAGAAAACATTTATAACCCAACTGCTTTGTTAATGAATCTGTTAGGTTTGACACAGCATTGTGGAATTTTAGCATTTTATAAGTAAAAAGGAGTTCTGTGGGAATTTTCATGAGAGCGTAGAGATTTGCATAGTGGAAGAGAGCAAAAATTGACTACTCATTGAATATTTTTTGTTTAATAAAATAAAAATAGATTGGAATAAATGACAGGAGCAGAAGAAGAAAATAAATGTGAGGCAGCATAAGACAACCTTATAATCATAAAGATCACTACCAGCATAACCACTACTTTCACTCGATTTTCCACTGTGAACACGATCAGCATCATCATCTGTCTCTTGATCAACTTCATTCTCCGCATCATGGTAACCATTTTCTTTCACATCTATATTATCATCGTCAGTCGACTCTTCAGTCCCGCTGTTTTCAACCCGAGAGTCTGCTGACATAGAACATCTCTGAATGTTTTCTTCCTGAAACAGTAGATATAAATTAGGTACCGGAATTGAATCAAGGAATGAGAAATTGTTGTTCCTAGAAGCAACAAGTTAGCAAACATCTGCCAAATGAACACGGGTAAATCATGACTCACGCATATTTAATTTTAGTTGTTTAGGAACGATGTCTAGTGCAAGAGAGCAAACCCTTTTACCTCAGTATACTATGCATTAGAAATATATAGCAAAAGCTAATGACTCAATCCCATGGTAAAACTTTACCGTTACTACTTTTATGCAAGCTAAAAAAAGGCGATGTAACGAACAAAAATGAACTTTAAGAATGAAACTAGTTAGGATAACTCACAAGTTACAACAAAAGCAACATAAAATGCATCAATAAACATGAAAGCAACTAATAATAAATAAATAAAAATCAGTCTGATTGAGATTTTCTTACATCAAAAATGTTTTCATACTCCTCCAACAATGTGGTAATAATTGCTTGAGCATTATTTGCAGCATTAGCAGCAGCAAGAAGCTGAGCTGAACTATCACCATTGACATCAAACTCATCCTCCAGTTCACATTCTCCAGCTAGTAGAGGCCTTAAAAGCAAGGGTGCCATGCAAGCAGCAACAGCAGAAGCAGTCATCCTATTGTCTTGAGAATGAGAAGCAATTGTGTGCATCATCTTTAGAATTCTGTAAATGAAGAGATTACAACAATTAGATAAAAATTAAGGTATTTGTTTGTGCCATTACAATCGATATATTTGTCATTTTAGATTCTGAAAATGAATTTACAAGCAGATCAAAGGTTTTATTTACAACAGAAGGCCATTGCTTATCATTCATTTTAGAAAATTATCATCAGAGGTAACTATGTAAGATTTCACAGAAACGGAGAGCTTGAGATGTATCTTTCACAGCTTTTTCTTCTAAGGCCACATAAAAACCTATATAAAATATTGAAACTCCCAAAACACCTAGATTCGTATCTCATAAAAAGCACACTAAAACAGAAATAACAAAAACAACCCGTATTAAGAAAAACCCCAGCATTTACTTTCTTAAAGTCCAATATTTTAAGATTATTCTACTATTGTTTAAAAAAGCATATATATTATAAACCATGAATGAAAACTATTCCACTGCAAACTTAAATACTAGGATGACAATATGCAAATAAAGAAAAGAATGAAGTTATTTATCATCTACTAGAGGGGGCAGAGGTAAGGTAGCAGAGAGAAGAGACAGAAACCTCTGTAACAAACGTCGATTTGGTTCTGGAAAGGTCTCCAAAATTGCACAGCGCATTGCATTAATCCTAGCTTCCTTGCGGTCAATTTCTTGTAAAATAAAAGGGCAACAATAACATGAACTTCTAATGCATAGATTGACATCCAAATAACTAGAATAATAAAACAAAACTTGATAACTGAAAGTTCAGGAAGAAAAAGTAACAAAAGTCTTTGACATATCAACATCAGCAATTATGTGCAGCAGAGACAAGAAGCAATAAAGGTGAGGAAAGAGGAAGAAAGAGAAGAATCAAACAGGATTGTCAAGGAAAATAACAGAGACCAAACACTCATTTGACCTGCATGTTTATACCAAAACATTACTTCAATTACTTGCAAAAACTGCTCAATAGAAAAAAGACACATGTTTTGCTTATTATATGAATGCTTTCGTTCACTAAAACAAGTGTTAAGTGACAACACATTTAAGAAATTGCGCTAAAAAACTCAAGTTATCTACACATTTCAGTATTTAGCAGCAAACCTTCAGATTAAATAACAGTTCAATTATATTTTTCAAAAGTACAAACATACTCCATATAAGAAAAAAATAGCACCAAATGATAGGCAAATTCATATTTTCAAAATGTAAAATTATTCATCAATAACCGAATATACAGAAAAGCGCATAAAATATTCCTAGTACCAATATGGATAGTTCTTAGTATCACAAGTAGTTTATCCTTAATAAACATTAAAACTTCCATTCTATAATTTCCATTATACAAATCAATATGGTCTCAATAGAAGTTTCTTTACTGATATGATCATAAAAAAGTAAAAATTAAAACAAATTAGAAAAAGCGAAAAACAAATAGAGCAAGAAGCAGCATTTAAAAAGACCAGCAAACAAATACCATCTATACTTCGAAGCATATCGTCATAAAGAAAACATAGAGCTAAACTTACTATAGGCCTCCAACAAAGCAGTACAGCATGAAGCTGGAACTGGAGATGAGGGCAGCTCTCTTAAAACATGCTGTAAATTAATCAAGTAGAGTGCCATTAAACAAAATGCATAGACAACAACAAAATAACAACAAATGACTTATCACACTAAGTGAGGTCGGCTATATGGATCATACTATGCCATTGAGCTCAATCAAAAACCAGATTATGAGGGAAATTACTAACAATGATTCAGTTTAGAAAATTCCAAGATCTATATTATTGTACGAAATAATAACTGCTTCCAAATCAGAGTTTTAAATCCTTAAATCTGATAAAATGGTGCAGGAATGGTCAGTTCAGAAAAATCCAGGATATATTAAATGTGATTGTTTATGGCCTCAAGACTCAGGTTCTTAACCGTAAGCAGTAGAAAATAACTGATAAAGCAAATGCTCACATATGTGAATAAAACTTCTATAGTGAACCAGAATTCAGTTTACACTCTACGGTCGTATATTTGTATTGTAGCTAATGGTAACAAGCACTACGAAAAAACTAGGGTTTGCTATTGCGAGGGGAAGATTTGCATGATTAAAAATTAGGTTTCACTAACACTGCTCTTGTTCAGCTAATTGATGCAGCAAGGTTCCTTGTAGAAGCACACAACAGGATCATAGGCAGGTTTGGAACTATTACGATATCCATGGTGCAAGCAGAGGGAGAATGGGTAGTTTGAACACTGGTTGCAAGAACATGAAGGCTAAGTATGGGAAACCTTATCAAATCTAAACTTGTTTATGTAATGCCTTCTCTTCCCTGTTCAGCATACAGTTAAACTCAGAGTTTTTACTGGGTAGATAATCAGAGGGATAGAGATCTTTTGAATTAATTTCATTGTCATTTCATGCTTTTATGGTTTTCTGTTCTGTGATCTTTTGCCGTTATTTAATTACGATTTCAAATCCTATTTCTTTGTGATCCTTCTTTTTACATGATAAAATTGACAGGGGAAAAATAACTAAAATTCCGGATATCTTAAAAATTTCCATCACACAAATCCACAGTTGAATGTCGTGTTTCTTAGAATCCATCAACTTTCCCAGAGTTTCTAGGGATACCATAGCTTGAGGAGAATCTTAAGTACAGTATGTTCAACATATAGTTTGTTTCATTTTTCATGTAGTCATAAACGCAACAGTTATCAAAAACCCAGATAAATACCTTGACACAGTCACCAACAACATGGGCATCCTCCTCAGGACCAAATTCAGTCTTGCCTGGTAATATCAGTTAAAAATAAGAGATTTATAAGTTTCACAAAAAATAAACTTAGTATTTAAACGTGGATGCCGTCTTTAAAAAAAAAAGTTTGAACAATGAAAATCATCACAATATTGGTTTAATACAAAGGGTGACTGATATGAAGAGTGGGTCCATACTTTAAAATATGGATTTTTGGAAGGCAAGAAAGAATAACTACATCAGATGATCAGAACAATTCAAAGTCCTAGAACAAGTGCGAAGCTATGCTTGATTAGAAATCTCTAACCAATATTAGATAGTTTGGATTTATGAAATCAAGATTTCCTTTCCTCCATATTTTTTGTTCTTTGCTAGCTGTTCCTTTGAGGCTCAATTAACTATATTGATGTTATATGTGCCTATAAACTACTCTCTTTAAATGCACTTAGTGGTAGGGAATTTAATTACCTTGCTCATATTCTTGAACTCTCCGATCTACTTCCTCAACGTCTGCAGACTGCCGCAGTATTCCTTCAATTTTAGTTCCTGAAAATGAAAATTAGTAAAATCACCATAAACCCTTTACTGAAAAATAGGGCAGAACATGTTTTATGCATTTAACAGTTTTTCCCATTGTACAGTCGGATGCATGTCCAAGTTAGAAAACATGGCGTGAAAAGGAACTCCAATTTATCAACTAAGCAATTTTCTCCAATGTTGTTATTTAAAGGTTAAGAAGTTCAACTACTGTAATTGAAATCAAAGGCTATTTGTCAAAGGGCGAAAGTTGAAGAGCTAATTTGCATTTTAACCTAGTCAAAACAATATAATAAAAAAAACCAAGATAAAAGACCGACACAACATGCTCTCCAGCTAACAAGCCATAGGAGAAAAGGCATGGGGTTCACTAGGCCTACTAGCCAATTAGTTCTGAACAAACAGCTTACTGAGGAAATAAAACTTAACAAGTAATTACTAATTTGAAGCATGGGACGATAATAAATAAAATGAAATGCAGATGCACTGGGTAATAGAAGATCATAACTTACCATTCTTCTCCAGAAACCGAAGAGCTTTCTCAAGGAAAGATGGACCTCCATCAATATCTTCCAGTGCTAAAAGAATTGGTCTTCCAACAACCAAAGACTTAACTGGACGCTTGTCCCTCCCTAGAAGCACAAGAAGAAATATAGTGAACATCATGAAGGCAGGTTCTTTTGCATAAAATATAAAATTAGGATGTCAAAAATCTACATAAATCAATAAATAAATGCTAATCATATAAAAAAAGCTCCGAACTGCAGAAGTTCTAACCCAAAATAACAAAAACATCAACAACTACAACAATAGTATTGACATATAACTAACATAAGTTATAAACATAAAACAAATGAATAAGATATAATATGTAATGAGTACAAACATTGATGGAAAGACCCTTCAATAGAATCACTCGCGTCACTCCGAAAAATCCCGTTGTGTCCCATGACAAGGGCAGCACTTGGTGCTTGTGCAAGGGCTTGCTCAAGAGCTGTCTTCCATTCAAATAAGTCTTCCGATGTCTCAGCCTGGTATTTTAAAAAAATAAAGGGAATTCACACAACCCAACAATTAAAATACAATTTACAAGTAGGGATAACTTAATTCTAATCCTTCTGAGTTCTGATTAAAAATATAGTAGTAAATGAATCACCTTAAGGGTGAATGCTCGCCCATCACGTCCATCTGGAAATAATACCGTAAGTAGCTTTTTGTCTTCTCTAACAACAACACTGGAAAATAAAATTCACAATTAGAAAACAGATCATGAAATTTTAAAAATACAAAAAGTAAAGTTGCCAAACATACCTCCCGGAATTGTTCAAGTCAATACCCCCCAGAGTCAAGTTTACTTCACCACCTCTCTGGGGAAGGGCACTCTACATGACCAATCAAAGGGGAGACAATCATAGATATGACAAAAGTAACTCACATATATTTGAGTAAACGAAGAAAAGCATCAGCTAAGTAATTTTCTTTTTGTAGTATTATCCAATCATCTAAGGTCTACAGTCACAACTTAATCTCCAATAACTAAATGATATTTTTCAAAAAAAAAAATTAGCGCCACAAAGTATATCCATAAATGATGTTCATATAAGAAGTAAGCTTAATCAATCACTATGTCACTGCTCTTGTACAAAATAATACCTAGACTATAACCATATCTGCTTAATCAGAGAGTTGAAACATACAAAACAATAAAAGAAGAAATTAACACAGAAAATATCCAAGCAAAGATCTTAACAAGAATGGGAAAGGTCTGAGTGATACTAACAGGGTCATTTTTGAAAAAAACCAATGATGTCCGTGTAAGTATAAACCACCGCTTCTTCCAAGACTTCCAGCCTATTCCTACAAAAGTTCAAAACAATAAAACAAAGATAAGTTACTATATCATCGATTTATTGGATAAAGTAAATACATTTGAGAGAAAACAGGATCAACCAAAGTTTAAAAAAAATCATTTATCCTCTCACAAGAATACTTGGGAGGATATGGATACCAACCTTTGGAAGATATGAAAAGTGGGCCACTTTTGAAAACCTGCAAAACAGTAACATATGTTAAGAACCACAAGGTAAGTTCAACTTGAAATTCAATCAAACAATTGTGTCCAAAATACATATCCAACAAATAAAACAAAAAGACAAAAAGACGCTTTTTCCTTTAGTAAGCCCCAACAGCACCAGAAATCTAAGAAAAGGTGATAAACAGATCGTCATCATTCAAGAACCGTATCACTTATTCAGACATATCAAGTATCAATCCTCCTATATTATTTTACTAGCTTAGCCACTTTTCGGCAACACAGTTCAGCAAATGAGTCTACATTGTCTCGTCGTCAATCTGCAATTCATATAATTTCATCCTCCAAATTGGTAATCCCAATGCTAAACTTGACAAAAGGGTAAGCAGATAGAAAAAATGAATGCAAGGTGCAAATCACAGCCTCCAAAACCCCAGCTACTATCCCCACATAAACCCCTTTCATTGTCACGAAATTCTAAATGCAAAACTTCATCATAAACTAATCCTGACATGCTCTGGAATTTCCGAACAAATATCCAAAGGAAACTAAAACAAATAATCACATAGGGTAAAATCTAACAAAACTAAGCTGGTGCTTTGCTTCCTGTACAATTAACAATCCTAATTACAACTAGAACAAGCTAAATACACTCTGCAGTCTGCACACACTTCCTCATCAACCTCTAACATAGGAGAACAAACCAGTAAGGCCAACTCAACTTCCTCCCCTCCTTCAACAAAACTAGCAAACACTAATCAATCCAAATACATCCCAGTTCATGCAATAACCCATCTCCTCCAAAAAACACAACTTTTCCCTCAAACTCCAATTTTCACTAACAAGTAATCAGCATTAGCTAAAAATCCAATTTTTTTAAACAAATCCAAACAATCATTGAATCTGACTAATTCCCACCAGAAGAACACATACCGTATTGGATGCCACAGGTCGAGGTCGCTCGAAAGCCGCCAAAGAAGCAGACATTTCCACAAACACATACAACACACAGTATCACACTATCACTGAACCACTAACATTGAGTTCAATTCAACCCCATATCATCACAAGTTTACGAATTGAAGAAAACCCACAACATTTCAAAATTCAAACCACAGAAAACCAATCCCAGTTCCTCATTCAGTCAACCCATCAGAGAGATCCACCCCACCACAAAAATCACCGAGATCTGACCAAAAAGCAACAACCTTTCACTGCTCCACGCTCAATGGTGACATCTGATGATTCACCCGTGACTCAAAGATCCCAACTTGATTCACCCCCACAAAAGGGTAGGTAACCCCTTCTACCTTGATTTTCTCGCACTTTCTGGGCGATTTTCTCGCGGTTGCTGAGGGAATTAGGTTGGAACTTGGAAGAGGAAGAAGCAACAGTGGTTATGGTGAAGATGGTAATGTAAAAAATCTGAGGGGTTGTTTGCTTTTCACCTACTTCTGGAGTCTGTGAGTGGCTTGGGAAGGTAGAGAGAGAAAGAAGGGTAGAGAGAGAAGATGAGGGTCCGAAACAGTCAAGTTTAAGTCTTGTCAGGTGGTTGACCAATGAGAATGTGACACGTCACAAACATAAGCTGAGTTTGTGCCTGTAAATTATGAATGTTACCTAAGTACATAAATCCTATGGTTGGGTTTTGGTTTGTGTTGGTAATTCAAATTCATTCATTCTCTACCCTATTCAAAAAAAATATGTATTTTACTGAAAAATATTGAAATACATATATTTTTGTAAATGGAAATACATATATTGGTAATTAAAAATGTGTTACTTTTTGCAACAAAAAAAAATGTGTTACTTTTTATTTTATTTTATTTTTCACAGATATACCAACAACCGGCAGCACTAATCTCTTGAGATTATGAGATCATATTAAGGTAGTAGTTCTATTTAAACAGATATTTCTCGATCGTTATTTTTTATTTTAGAGAGATTAATAAATTTTTGAGATATTTTTTCTTAAAAAAAATATGTAAACATACTAAAGAAAAACGAAACGTGTAACCAAACAGACTTGTAGGTTTTTTTTTTAAAAGAGACTTGTAGGTTGAGTTTCATGTTTAAAATTATTGAAAAACAATTAATTTATTTGATTGGGATTAAATTTTGTAGATGTGGAGAATATGTGGAATTAATTATGGGGGAGAAAAGGAGGGTTGGGACTTGGGATAAATAATGAAGGGAACATGTCCCTGTTATTCCGTGATTAATTGCCTCTTCTGTGCTGCATATGACTAGCTAAGCCTAAGCTCTATGATGAACTCCTATGATTCTACTACTAGAACATGCTATATGTTTTATGTGTTTTTAATCCAGTTTGTTTAAAAAGGGAAATTTGTAGTTTATGGTGAGTAGAATCAACTAATTGGTTAGTGATTGATGTTTAACATCAGTAGTGTTTATGATTAATTATGCAATGCAGGGGATGAAATTGAGACATTCTATTGCATATATATGACCCTAAAATTTGAGATTAAATATAAAGTAAACAGATATAATTAGTGACAAAAAACTTAAATATTGAAATTGCATTTAAGAATATGCATGTGATAACTTTAGATGGCAAAATATAACCAGCAACTAACTTGCAAACTTGATTTAATATATATAGCCCCTTTTTTTATAAATGATTTTGAACTATCCAAGTCGATTCTCTCATTTTCAATCATGATGCCAGAAGACAGACAGTAACAAGAAGCGCACTTACACATTAAAAAATCAAAAGGCAAAAAGTGATGGAAAAGAAACATTATATATAATTGTAGCTTTACATAAGAGGCAGGAATATTATACCCTTCTTTATTTTGTGTGCTTCTTTTATGGTCTTCATCGTGAAGAAAGTTGTCAAAGTTAAATTAAAATCATCAATTTATGGAACCTTGGCTTGTACTGCAAAAATAAAACATTGATATTGATATATAAATTAGAACTTAGAAGAAAGGGAGTATCATATACATTGTGATAACAATAGAGAGCATTTCATTGGTCCCCTTTGTGGGGGAAGAAAACAAGTAGTAACACATGAAATGATATGATAGAGCAGTTGAAGGGTGACCGGTTTTGTAAGTAGCAGGTGGATTGCTGCTCTGGACAATTTGTCATCTTCGGTTAGAACAAGGAAAGGATGAATGAATGAGTGTTGCAACACTTGCCAGCCTTTGTCTTTTGGGTAGCTTTTGCAATCACTGGTACCCAAGCCATCACACTCGACACCATTACCACTCGTGGCCTTAATCAACGGTGGCACATGAAAAAGTTTGTTTAAAGAAAAATGGATTAGAGCAAGTACAATATGAGGTTTAAATTAACTCTAAAACGAAAGGTATTCGCGTCAGCCGAAACGAAGAAATAACACATTATCAATTTAATTAGTCTAAATGACACAATCACTATCAGATAAGTTGGTCGACCAAGACGATCAAGTACACTTGTAATTAAGTTCAAAGCATGACCTTTATTTTTCTCACCAACTTATTAGATACAAAGGTAATTAAGTTGATAGAACTATGGTCAACCAAGGATAAAGCTTCAATGTCAACTAGATGACATGCTTGTCAACGGTAAACCGTCTTCACGGTTAATTTGATGATTACTCAGTTTGATTGTACCGTAAGTTATATGAGACAATTAATTTGCTCTTATTGAGAATAGGAAATATATATTAAAGAAGGTAAAATTAAATTTATCATCGATAAATTGTGACTTACATGGTTATATACATTTTTCAACAGCTCAACAATTATAACTAAGTGATAGGTAGCAATATGCTTAGTAACTATAAAAAGGAACTAACAAAACTAACCTCTCTAATTGATTATTAGCTCATTAACAACTAATCTCTTATTTAACTTTACACTGTATTTCAGTACTCCCCATCAAAATGGAATATAGATGTTGATCAAGACCATCTTGGATAGAGCATAGGATACTAAGAAATTGATGATAAAACTGAACATGTATAAGCTTAATGAGTTCTGATTGAACTTTCTTTTGCACACAACACAATCTCTGTCTATATGCTTAGGGGTTGGGATCCTCTCCCGTGGATTTCTCTCAAAATGTTGTCAGACCGCTACAAATTTTGTCAATTTTTTTTACAGCAACATTTTGTGGCAGCTGGCAACATTTTATGGCCATTAGAAACCGCCACAAATGTCCACTGTATAAAAGTTAAGATAAATCACGAGAGAGGATCCTGACAAATATGCTTAGCCCTTTTATGAAATGTAAAATTCGAAGCAATGTGAATGGCAAATTAACTATCACACAACACCATGACTGAAGAAAAAATTGTTGGAAATCACTGATAATTACGATAGCCCAATCAGTCCCCCCTGGTCAACGATCGTGGTAGATAAACAAACGACCACGTTATCCTAAGATTATAAGGTTGTGTTGAAAAAAAAATTGATTTGGCCATTGTCTTCTATATATGCTACTTACAAAAACATTTTTCCCAAAATTAGTTTTGACTTTAAAATTAATTATAGAATGATTTCCAAACATGCACTTAAAAGTTATGTGATAGTGTGTGGCTTAGTTTTTTTTCCAAATAATGACATTAAATCATAAGAAGAAGGTGATTGAGGCAGATAGATATGGCCTATGACAATCTTTATGGTGGGGTTGGTATGCTTCCTCCAGATCACAATTAAGTTTGCAAAGGAAAGTTTTGCAATGTGGGCTTTTATTAGTCCTAAGGAATTGAAAAAAAATGATGGTTCAAGAGGCCAGGCTCACCGGGCGTAGTGGGCTGAGAGTGCAGCGGCCCGTTATCCCTCCACTGTCAGGAGCCGGAGGTTATCGCTGCTCTGTGAAACCAGCCTCACGCCGTGCCCTCCAGTTTAGGAACCAGGAAGCTAGAGCCTTCGCTAAAGCCCCATGGCCCAACTCTCAACTTGGAGTGGGCAGGCCACTTATTGCAGCTAACAGCCCAGCCCAACGACACCAGAGCCATGTTCCATCACCTTGGTGCCCCCACTTGGGTTACAAGCTCTCGTTACTTAGCTCGGCGAACAGCAGTCCTTGTCAGAGGTTTATAAAGACTCATTTGTGTTAGAACTTAAGCGGTGTGGGACTTAGAGATGCCAAGACAACAACAGTTTTAAGGTGGTATATTCCAACTGTTTCCTTGATCTTCCCCAGCTACTTTCCAAACCACTGCAAATCAATCTGTTGATTTTTCTGAATCAACAAATTGATGATCATGAAGTTAGATGGAAAATAGTTGGCCATGGATATGGATATGAAGCCTGGTCTCACTTAAAATGTTTTTGAATCACAGTGAAATTCTAAATGCTTCAAGTATGGTATGCAGTGACTTCTTCCCTCTCAGCGTTTATCATTTCTGCATTCTATTTCATGTTCATGATTCAAAAAACTCAACTTGTATTTGTTGTTTCCAATCTCGCTTCTTCTTGGGAAATAAAATAATCTATATTATGTCAATTTTTAATCCTAAAAAGTCATCTTTTTATGTCTGCTTTGTTTTTTGTTTGTTGGTAAAAAATTGATTTTTTGTTCTTCTTCAACCCCCCACCATCAGTGTTTTATATGAATTTCAGTGGTACTTGATTCTGCATAGCTCATGGTTGTTGGTAATTGTACAGAGGCATCGCAATGGCAACTTGTATACCTGCAGGGCCTAGAAGTGGCACACTGCAATATGAGAAGTTTTACAACTTGGGACAATGCTATAGAAGGAGTGCTTGGGTTTCTCATTTGCCTATAGAAGGAGTGCCTGTTCCTAATAAAGTCTGCTGCTAGAACTCTACTTCAGGCTTCAGCTTCAAGATTTATATATATTAATAGGTGCTGCAAGTTGGAGCAGAAAATAGAAAATGAGGAGATATCTAATGTTTTAGAGAACTCTCATTTGATGTTGCCCAAATTGTTTGGTACCATTTTAAAAGCTAAAAAAATATGGTGCCAGAAGAATGATTTGCTTTGTCTCGAAGAGCACTGGAGTTTATGCAAGCAACAGAGAGATTCAGAGATCGGACATTTTTCCCACGTATTGGTAAGGGGATTGGACTAAACGCGTAAACTAACTTCAGATTGTTCTAGCTTAAGCTTAAGCAGAGGTCTCGAGTCGAGCGAGTCATTGTGAATACATTCGCGTTACATACTTGGTAAGTAGAAAAATTAAAAATCCAGTGTAATTAACAAACAAAACCAAAAATTCATAGAACCATTTGTGTACATTTTCACTAGCTGTCATGTATTACAGGGTTATATATTTGCAAAAATCCCCTTGATTATTTCTTAGACACTAGCTAGTGATTCTTTCTTACAGTTACAGATGAACCTTAATACATGGTGATCTTCAAAACAACAAAATGAATAAGAGAAAATAATAAATTCTTGGGTATCATTCAGCTCCTTTAAGGAAAGAGGAACTCTTGGTGAGCTCACGCACAGGCTTGTTTGTGTATCTGATGAAAGTATAGGCCCATGTACCAGCAATAGCACCCAGATGTGGTGCGACCATGTATATCCACAATCCTTTGAACTCACCATGGACAATTGCAGGCCCTAAGCTTCTTGCAGGATTCATTGATGCTCCAGTAATTGGCCTGTCAGATTTAATTTCACGCATAATTATCTGTAAGTTCTTAGCTTAACTTCGTTTCCAAAAGGGTGTAACATCTTTATTTTATTGAATTCTTGGTTAAAACCTACACTAAAATTGTCTAATTCAATTAGGTATTGAGATAGGTTAAATTACCCGGCAAACAACACATTTAGCAGTACGGTAGATCCAACTGCAAGCCCAGCCAACTCGCCAATCTGCAGGATTCAAGGAAAAAATTGAATAATTAAGCAAAGTTATGGAAATTTTGTTTATAAAGTTAGTATATATATTATCACCAATAAAAGCATTTTTTGTTTAATGTAAGAACATGAGACATTACAGCTCTGTTATCTGTGGCAACTCCGGAGACGACGAACATGAGGAAGAAAGTGATTATGAATTCCACCACAAAAGCTTGTAGGTCAGAACCAGCAGGAAGTGTTCCTGTAAAATGGTTATCCTTTCCACTGAATATAAGTCTAAGAGTTCCACTTGCAAGTGTGGATCCAATAACTTGAGCCATTATATAAGCTGGTATCTGCAATGTGATTCAAAGAAAACAAAATTCAATAATTTAAGATTAAAGAGGTACCAAAATAAGGTGCCTATTATGTATCAATACAAAAAGAAAATCACATTCTCCTATATAGCACTTTAAATAACCTAAGTGAAACCAGCAAACACATAGATCAAATGCCGCAAGAGTGCTTTAGTTTATGCAAATGTCAAGGTTCAGGTCTCTGTTGTGAATGCAACTATGTTAAATCTTGGTAAGGAGAGATTTGGTGTCCATAAGGGTCCACCAGACCAGCGCGAATATGATTGATCATCGGAGGATATTTGGTTCAATTAAAAAAAAACCAAAGTGAAAGTGGAAAAAAGGTTATATTTGGTTCACCTGCTTCACGGGAAATCTTTTGGTGGTAGCATGAGCAACAGTAACAGCTGGATTAAAATGTGCACCAGAGATGTGACCAATAGAGTAAACCAAAACCATAACAGCAAGTCCCCAAACAATTGCAATCCCAGGAAGTGTCACCACCTTATCATTATTAAGGTTCACCACCACCGAAGCACAACCTGCAAATATCAAGAAATATGTGCCCAACACCTCTGCTACCAACTGCATTCAACAATCAACAAAAGCATTACTTTGTTGTTGTAATTTCTAACCAAAATTTCCAGCTCCATATAATCAAAAACTGAATGCCAAAGAGACTACATTCTAAAAACTATTGGAATTTTATAATAGACATTAGACAATAATTTATGTTATGAAACCATATGTGTTGGGATTAATTGGGAAACATAGCATTTCAATTGTTGTTTTGTATGGAGAAGGAAAGAAAAGATTAGGAGAGGCACCTTCTGCAAAAGTGGCACACAGTCTTCCTCAATGCTATCACATTTTTTGGAGGTTTCATTGTTCACATTCAAAATCACCTCGTTGCTTCCTGAATAATCAGCCATTGCAGTCAAATGAGAATAAGTAAAAAGCTAATTAGAAATGGTGCAAGAAGAATGCTATAGAATAGGCTTTATCTCTTGAAGGTTAGAGCACAAGTGATATATGAAAAACTGAGAGCAACGCCAATTTATAAACACTCAAAAGTCCTAAAATAGCAGAATGGAGATGGATATACAGAGATGGTACAACCTTGTTAACGAGTGTTTCTGTGTATTTTTGGGTAAGCAAACACTTCCACTCTGTAACGTAATTTTAAGATAAAATTTAATCTATGGAAAACTTTGATATGTAGCTTGTGAGCTGTGACATGAGATGAAAGAATGCTTGTTTGGTATTAGTCCTATTTTTGGGTTTATTTTGGTCAACTATCTAATAATATTGTTCTACAGTCATATTTCTGGCACCATCGTTGAAATTTTCATCAAATTATCTCTACAATTTTATTTTGGTCAACTATCTAATAATATTTGTTCTACTGTCATATTTCTGGCACCACAGTTTGAAATTTTCATAAATTTTTCTTATCAATTTTTTTTTTAAAGAAACCAAGCACATATTGATTATTGGGCTCCATCTATACTAGATACAAAACACAAGCCCTTTACCAAGACAAAAATCCAACGTGGCCTTCCCTCAACAATTTGCCACGCGTCAGTTTAGCAGACTTCCTTGGTTTCCTTTTCTTTCAAAGGTTGTATTTGTCAAAGGCTATATATATGTATATATTTTGTGCCTCCAGTACAAAGATAGGTTTTTAAATCTAAGTCTGGTATCTAAGTCTGGTATATGTTTCGTGCTGGAACTTTGGTATATGTTTTGTCCCATTATTTGAATCTCAAGTTTTACTCCTTCATATGCTTCTTTGTACTATAAATAACGCTGTACATTTCATCAAAATTACACACCCTTCCATTCTGGTTTAGTTGTGTTCTATATCTTGAGTTCACCTGTACCTTTCTTGATCCGCTATGGAGTTTGTTTACCACAATGTTGATGAGCTTCGTTCTGGGAAGCAACATTGGAGGATTTTGGTGAAGGTGGTTCGCATTTAGTACAGCCAAGGTTTTGCCTCATCGAAGTTGCCCCTTTCTCTTGAGTTGGTGCTGATGGATAACAAGGTATGACAGTAATCTTCCGTTTATTGTTTGAATTTTAATTTCTAAATAAGGTTAATGGTTGGTTGTTGTTGTTATACATTTCAGGGTTCCAAGATCCATGCGATTATCAAGAAGACCCTGATGTACAAGTTTGAGAAGTTACTGGTTGAGGGCAATGCCTACAGTTTGTCCTCTTTCGTTTTGGTGGATAGCAGCGGGGATTATAAACCTACGAGACACCGTTATAAGATATGTTTCATGTATAACACAGAAGTGCGGCACATGCCCCATATTACTATTGATGAGTTTTCCTACAGCTTTGTATCCCTTGCTGACCTTTTGTCCCCTGGCTTTGATTCGGCTTATCTGATTGGTAAGTCTTGCTATATGAATATATGTTGTAAGCACCTGTATAACTTAATTTTTCTCCTTATATAACCGGTTTTGAATAATGTTTGCAGATGTCATTGGCATTTTGACTGGTGTCGGAGTTGAGAGGGAGATTGTGACTAATGGAAAGAAATCTAAGATGAATGTCATTGAGATTGAGTCTGCCGGGTAATTTTATCAAATCAATGTTCTCTTTTAAACAAACCAAAACATGTTACTGATTTTTTGCATTGTATCAGGCTTAGGGTTGAGTGTGCCCTATTTGGAGCCTATGTTGATGAATTGGCAAATTTTCTTGCCGGTGGTGAACTCAACAACCCGGTTGTCATTATTCAGTTTGCCAAAGTGAAATCATTCCAGGGGAACAACAGTCTTCAGAACGTTCATGGTGCTACCAAAATAGTTTTTGACCCTGATGTTCCTATGGCAACTGTGTTGAAATCAAAGTATGTATTTAATATGTTAATGTATATCATTTGTTAAATTTAAATGTATCCGATGATGAATACTGCATTGTTCATTCCCAGTTATTTAGAAGCTAATGCGAGTGCATCCCATTCACTAAGCCAGTTGTCTGATTCGAAAACCGTATTTGGTGAAGATGACTTTTTGGTCTTGACTAGCCCTAAGTCCATTGCTGATCTGAGGGATATTAAAAAGGTAAACAAGGTGTTATGTTATTTAAGTTTTCTTATGGTTTGTTCGAATCTTCTGAGAACATGTTCAATGTAATCTGGTTGTTGTAGGACTGTGTTTGTGTTGTGTATGGGACCATCCTCCCTATGGAAGAAGGTGTGGAATGGTGGTATACTGCCTGTAGATGCAGCCGTAAGGTTTAGTGCATAACCTTTTTGATGATATAATTCAGTGTAGTTTTACTTAAGTGTGTTCCTAAAAATGCCAGTTCCAGTGAACATGGTTATGAATATGAATAAAACTAAGGTACTTTGCATCGTCAACATGGATTATACCAGTATGGCTGATTTATATGTCTAATGTATACATTTTTTTATATACTAATTTCATTGTGTAGCCTGACTAAGTATAGAGTTGGTTACTTAAATTAAGGATTGATCTGGAAACACTAAATTTCTTACATTCTAACTTCTAATACCTTAATTCCTTACAAAAAGATGGAATAGTGATATCTCACTAAGTAAGTTATTGTTAAGCACAATTGGAGAGTCTAAACGACAGCAATCGTAGTAGCCAAGGCCAAAATGGGTATATGATTGTGATTCTATCATTTTAACTTCATATCAAATCACTAGAATAGACATATCCATCAATAGACATATCCATTCAATTGATGCTTTTTTTTATTCCTCTACAAACCTAAACATGTTTCATTAAATTTAATGAGTATAATTTTATATAGCAATGAACAAACAAGGCGGTGGTTGGTGATTTGATTTGATTTTCGTAAAGCACAATTGGGAAGTATTAACAACAAGAATTTTAGTAGCAATTTCCAAAATTGGAATATAATTGTGATTCTATCTTTTTAACTTCATATCAAAACAATGGATTAGTCATTTCCAACAAATAAAGTTTCCCTTATAATAAAAGAGAAAAAGTTTGATGCACCGACGGTGTAAAGTTTTTTTACACCGTCAACCAATCAGATTTCAAGAATGTGAGAAAATCTCTCTTTTTATTTAATTTCATAAATTGACATGACACATTCTTGAAATCTGATTGTTTGACGGTGTAAAAAAATTTTACACCGTCGGTGCATCAAATTAAACTCATAATAGAATGATTAATTTATCTAACTATGTCAGTTAATCATATCCCACAAAGTATTTTACTGTTCTAATTGAATGATTCACTTATCTAACTAAGTAAGTTAATCTTAAAGTAAGTTACTTTTATCAGATTTCAAGAATGTTAGAAAATCTCTCTTTTTATTTAATTTCATTAATTGACATGACACATCCTTAAAATCTGATTGGTTGGTGCATCAAAATTAAACTCATAATAGAATGATTAATTTATCTAACTATGTCAGTTAATCATATCCCACAAAGTATTTTACTGTTCTAATTGAATGATTCACTTATCTAACTAAGTAAGTTAAATCTTAAAGTAAGTTACTTTTATCAGATTTCAAGAATGTGAGAAAATCTCTCTTTTTATTTAATTTCATTAATTGACATGACACATCCTTGAAATCTGATTGGTTGACGGTGTAAAAAAACTTTACGCCGTCGGTGCATCAAAATTAAACTCATAATAGAATGATTAATTTATCTAACTATGTCAGTTAATCATATCCCACAAAGTATTTTACTGTTCTAATTGAATGATTCACTTATCTAACTAAGTAAGTTAATCTTAAAGTAAGTTGCTTTTATAATAAAATGATTTTTGTAATTTCTCTAAAAACCTAAACATGTTGCATTAACCATGTTGAGTCTAATTTTAAATAGCAATGAACACACAAGGCCGTGAACTTTGAATTATTTATATCAATACATTGATATTTGATGCACTCCTTCAGTTGGGACCAAAAACTGAGCGTTGAATTTTTCCCATCAATAGTTAAGATAATTTTAATAAAATCACCATTGATGGGAATATCTCTGGTTGCCTCCACTGCATTTGCAAATTTTAGTTATGCATCATATCATATAATTAATGAAGGGTAAGAACTAAAAAAATTGTAGCACCTACAAATAAGAAGGGTAGTTGTAGTGTAAGAAATGCAGTTAAGGCTTATGTTTTCCATTCTAGAGTTCTACTCACAAATCCTTGGCTGTTTATAGTGAACCCTCCGCCAAAGACATACTTCGATCGTGTACGTGTACATGCTGTCTATAAATAGTGAAAATGAAGTTTGCTTTTAGTTCTCCTTTAAGGGAAGCTTCGAATGAACAAATGGGTGATGCATCTAATAATAGTATTCTATAGTTCCCGAATCAATATATCTAAGTTTGGCAATTATTCTCCTGACATTTTGCAGCAGTGTGCGGCTGATTAGACAGCCCTGGCCTCCGCTTCATTGGCCCCAACAGAGATTTTCTTGCATAATGCTCTGTTTGCTAGATTTAGTATATGCAAGATCATGTCTCTAATAAATTGGGTTAGATGGGGAGTGATTAGTGCCATTTATTACATTAGTTATGCCTGTAACGTTATACAGATGGGTGGTTGTTAATAGGGAAGTTTGACATTTCTTTTAGTTGTATGATGTAAGTTTTTTTCTACAAGATTTTGCAATTAGTTTTACATGCAACGTGTGACATCCTTTGTAAAATACATTAGATGTTTGTACTTGGGTAGGTTAGAACATTACTCCAATATCTCTCATTCTATTTAAAAAATTTATTTATTTTACTATAGTGCCTTTAAGGTGGGTTCTGAAAAATTAATTCTTGCCAAACTAAATTCCAATCATGTGGTTTTTATTTCAAGGATGCGAATTATGTGTAAAATCTGTAGAGTGAGAAGCAACACAAAATTGCCCTTCACTTGCACACTATTGCTATAAATATGCCCCTTGGTTAAGATGCATCTCAGGATTTTGCATGATACACTTGCTCTCTCAAGTAAAGCTCATTATCATATTTCCTCTACACAATGGTTCACTTGGTGCCATGGGGTGGGTACATGGATGCAATAGGCCTCTTCCCGCACAAACACGACGTACGCGTTTTATACTTGCTTCAACTTGAGATTTTGTTCTGTTTATTTGTTACATAATGGAGTAAATATAACCTTACCATAAACATGGAAAAACCACACATCATGCTTAGTTCTTACTTTGTCTTGAACACTTTGTTTATCATCAAAACGCTATATCATCACCTGTAGGTAATGGAATATAAACTGCCAAAATATCAAATATTTGATAGTTTTTCAAAAGTGTTACAAGACTGTGTATAGAGTCTATTGATGTTTAAGATTACGTATTTCACGGAGAAGATTTATGGCGTGATGCCATTTGTTCATGGCATTTTGTGCAAAAACCTTCAAGACATTGTGTAAATTTTCATTTTCTTTATGATTGTTGTTGTAGGAGTACGTGGTCATTGAACAAGTATTGGCACATCCTGGATTTCTTGGACCTAAGTGGCTGATTGAAGACCCTTTGCAGAGGTTTTATGTGGTGGATTTTAACATGGATTTTGAAAAGCCCGTACTGGCACATGGATGGAGGTCCATAGTTGACGCATATGATTTGGATCAAACTCATGTGTGTATTCTAAACATGTTTGCCCCGTCTCATTTTCATTTGAGAGTATATGATATGTACCAGCAGGAGATAAGCTATCTTCCATCCGGAGCTGTTAGGGAAGGTTATGGAGATGCAAACGAGGAAGAGACTCTTCGTGAGAGAGTATCTTTAGCATCGTCGGAGGAAGAAGAGTTGTCACAAGCAATGGCCTTGGTACTTTACGACGGCCAGCCCTCCATCGAAGTGTCACGCGTTGAGCCCGATCATGTGAATAGCTCTGCTACTGAATCTTATCTTCTGCCATTAAATTTGTTGGCATCAGTTACGTGCATGGTTATTTAATCCTGCCAAAATAGTCAATATACCATTGTCAAATTATATAGACAAACAACTATTTGGAAATGCATTTCATGCTGCTTAAGACTATAACTAAAACATATATTAGGAAATATATAAGCTATGTTTTTGTAATCCACCGAATTAAACTGGTTTCAACAACTAAAAAAGATACCCGTTTTTTTTAATTTCACACCTGGTTGTCAACGGGTATACCTCATAACTTATACTATGCAATACTAACTTACCAAATTTTCCAAACGAGGTATACTCATAACGCGTTTTATATACTATGGTAAACTAGATAGATAAATTTGACAAACTTGGTAAGGTGAATTCAATGCATGTCATACAATGGTAACATATCATTTGAATATCATTGACTTTTTCAAAGCTTCATTCATATGTTTTGAACCATATTGTCAAGAATAATAAAATCGGCCATAATATAGTAGTGTATTGTCGAGTACTTATATATTCAGCTTTAGACAAACGGGATTGCAGGCAAGTGATTTTCAAAGATCAAAACAAATCTCTGTAAATGGAGCTGAATTTCGTTGATGATCTTCTAGGATGTAAAGATTCAATTGCCATTCTATCATTACCTGAGCAGGTGTCTACCATTATATAGCTTAATTGTTTTATGTTCTAATTTAACTAGAATCTGTCAACAGAAATACGTATTTTGATTTTTCAGGAAATAGCATTCGTTTCACCTAGATTTGCTGAAGAATTTGATCATGAACTAACTCAGCAGTGGAAGTTGTTTGATCCCATTGGGAAGATGCATTTGGTATCATATGAAAGAAAAACTGAAAAGCCTTTTTTGGGACAAGGGTTATTGGAGATCCGTAAGTATTATTCATTGGAAGGCCTGAACTAGTGCCTTCTTAAATACCGGGGTTTTTCCAACTTTGATTTATTTATATACAATGAAGGTATTGAGGAAGTATGTTACCTCCCCCCACCTCCACCTCCAGTTATAACTCCCCCTCCTCCTTCGATTTGTGATGCAAAATCCACAGAGTCAGACTGCAAAGATATCCTAACACCTCAGGATCGAGATTGGATATTGTATCCATGCTTCTTCTCTTGCAGACTCTCACGTAATCAATCAATAACGAGTCAGATGGTATTGTGTTACCAATTTACTTTTCATTTGTAGTTCTAAAACAATGATTCTAATATTAATTGTTCTGCTTTGTAGAATTTGCCTGCTCATGTTTATGACTATCTACTTCACGGTAAACTATACACCTGGATATTGAGAGGCCCAGCTGGCAAAGAGGTTCGTTGTAAAATTCTTGGTGTAACAGAACAACGGACATATGCAAGGATTGGTAGGGGTTGGAGGGCTTTCTGCAAGTCACATTCATTGAAAGATGGTGACTCCTTAACATTTTTTTTCACCAGTGAAGAAGTTGGCCTCATTGATGTATTAATACACGACGAGGATCAGTAGCTATCTAGCCCTGAATGTTGTACTGTTATTTTCATTTTGCCATGTAATGTCTATTATGGTGTACTGGGTTGTCTCTTAATTCTATGAACCTACGAAATGGAATACGTTACCCCTACCTAATGAATAATTTATGTTGGGTCAACAAATTCTTTAGAAAATACACACCGTGCAAAGCACGGGCACATATACTAGTTACATGTCAAAAGATGAAAAAGACACCCAGGCCCTAAAAACAAAAATATTACCACCACCGTATCTTTGGATTGATAGAAGAGAGCGGAATTGAATACAATGATATTACATAACTATGTTTGGATGAGTTGTTTAAACAGAAAATGATAAATATAAACAAATATAATAATATATATTAAAGTTTATGAGGTTCACATCCATCAAAAGTTTGCCCTTCGTTCTCTTGATGGAGAGAAGAAAATCATCCATAACTCCATTAATTTACATAAATTAAAAACTCAGTCATTTTTCTTTTCAATCCAACTTTTCTGGGGTTGATGAGAGAATACAATGAAAGACATGATACACAAATTTTCCCTCAAGCATCATAATGAACAATTAAACCAAAAACACTACGAATCTGTTGCAAGGAATTCACCATCACACATGTAGACAGCCCAGCAATTGAACCCGAACAAATGGGAGTCTGCATAACATTTGAAGACAAAAAAAAGGAGCGATCTCTGCAAGCCGGTGATGACAAGGAAGAATATATAAAATTAACTTGCCAACCCTTCACTAAAAGCATGATGGTAGTGCAGGTCCATGGCAAACAAAAGCCAGCACAACATAAATTATAACAAGTATGATGAGTATAAGAGCAATCCTGCAACATACAAGCACTTTGTTAGTGGTTTTGTAACCAATAAGATGAGCATCTTAACTCAAGTTAAAAACGATGAATTGTACTGAGGTTCTATGAAGGCAACAAGTTGTTCACTACTCTACATAATTATAAGTTTCAAACACTTGTAAGGACAATCACTATCAAATGAATATTCAAAATTGCTTAATTGAACTCTAGATGGTCAAACAAACTCACTTTACATTTATTATATGACAAACAATAGGATATTGCAGCATCAATAATAAGAAGTCGGTCCAGGGTATAGGAATTTATGACATGTTATTATAATTTCACTTGATATGAGAATCTAAACCCATGAATCTACAACTGTTTTTTTTCTTGCACATCTTGCTTTCAGTTTCTCATTATTCTCCTACAAGGGATAGTTTTGCTTTAGATAAGCCAATTTGGAATTATAAAGCTTTCTCTAAGGTCCAAAACCTTTGTTTGGACAGCACTCAACAGGATTCGTACTAATGATTTGTTGCAAGTTCCATGCATTCACATAGTTCCCTCTTGTGTGTCACATGAACTTTGCTGCACTTATTTCTCCATTGCTTAGCTGTGCAATAGCTTTGGAGTAAATTTTCTATATTTGGTGAGCATTGGGTGTGTCCTAGTTGAAGTTGCTTTCGTGTGACTAACAGGTCACGAGTTTCAAGTTTGAGTCCCTGAATCATCCTCTTGAGAATGCAAGACTGCCTGCAATGGATCCAACCCTTCCTTGGAACATGCCTTAGAGGGAGTTCCTTAACAGTTAACACTGAGTCAAGTTGCCCTTTTATTGGGTGTGTCCGAGTTCATTGGATCAGTTTATACACATTCATTCTCAAGGGTTCAGTAAGAATAAGGAAAATGAAATATCGTGTGGCAATGTATTTTTCATAGGATTTTGCAGTTGGAAATGAATGCTCTGCATCTTCAAGGATAATCCTCACTGTCGAATTTGTCATATGATAGAATTGTTTCATGATTTCCCTTGAGACTTCAGCACATGGTTTATTCAAGTGTGTCAATATGCTGAATATGCAAGGAACAACACAGCTCTCATACACTGACTAGTTTGTAGGAGTTTCCCTTTTGTCTCTAACTCTATTTTCCTTGACCTGTTGTCATTGTTGCGGACTTCTTATCCTTCAATTATTTGTACTTCTATCCCTTTCCTTTTCTAATAAAATCACTTCTTTTTGATGCAACAGAAAAAAGACTATTAACAATGAAATCATTTCTACTCATTGAGCAATTTTTACTAACACTTCCACCTAGGACCTCTGGCTCTACGGCTCTACCCTAAATGCCCCCACACCCAACCCAACCACCTAAGCTTAAGCCGAGGCCGGCAGCACTATCAGAACCATCCCAAATTCTATAAAATCGTTACATCTTTAACCTCAATGTTTCAAATGAAGTTGGCACATACGAAAATCCTATTGATCACGCCGGAAGATGCAAATTTCATTCAATACAATGCAGCTTTATCACTATATTCACTGTTACTCACTACCACAACAGGCAAAAACCAGAGACATAATAAGATAGCAGTTAAGATAGAGAGATCAAACGCACGTGAGCTTGACATTTCTCCACCAAACAGTGCTTCTGAACCGACGAGCTTGCTTCCTGAATCGAAAAGTATTTCCCTGCATATTAGCAGTTTTATCCACCAGCAATTCCAACCTATCCCCTCTCTCCAAAACCTTGTCAATGTTCTCTATCATCACATTCTTCACCTATAAACCAAACAAACCCAAATCAAAGAAACCAAAATCAAAATTTGAAATTGAAATCACCATACTAAAAAAACCCAAAACCCCAGTGAGTCACTGAATCAAACACAGACCAGTAATCCAAATCACAGAAATCAAAAAAATCAAAAATCAAAAATTGAAATCAGCATACCTGAGACATTTCACCTTTGAGACGATTGATCCTATCAGCATTAGGATCACTAGAGAAATACTCCATCTGCTGACTCAAAACCCTAGAAAATTCATCGTTCATCCCATAAGGCTGAGCAGAGAAAACCGCGCGACCGTAAGTCCTGACGAATCTCTGGTGAATTTCCTCGAGAAACGCAAACGGGATTCTCCCTGCAAAATCAATTAATCGTCAATTAGGGTTTCGTTTGGAAGGGGAAAAAAGGGAAAAAGTGATTTTGATACTGACTGCCGGCGTTATCGTCGGCCATGCAGAGAACGGTGAGGCCATCGGTGCGTTTGAGGTGGAAGATGAAGCGATCTTGAGAGTAAGAGACGTGGGTATCGTTGTTTCCGGGAATTTTGTCGAGGATTTGCTTGGCGATTGTGCTGGCGTTTGTGGCGGTTCCGCTGAATTCAGCTAGTGCCACCGATCCACGTGCTACCAGCGCGTACAGAATACCCATTCTACAACTACTTCTATGAATCGATGGATGGATTGAAGAAGAAGAAGAAGAGGGCAGTAGAAAGGGACTAGAAGAAGAAGAAGAAGATGTGGTGGATCAAGGAATTGAATGTTGTTGTTGTTGTTGTTTGTTGTCCATGCCGACCTCAGTGTCTCTTTCTATTTGCCTTTTTTTTAGTGTTTCACTTGATCATTGACTATGATGTGGTTTGTTAATATTATCATTATTCTTGTTACTTTTATTGCTTACTCATCAACTCTATCAAATCACTTTCAATTTTAAATTTGAAAGGTGATTTGATTTGGGTAAATTGTCACATTGGTCCCTGGATGTTCGCACCGACTTCAGAATCGTCCCTGGATTAATTTTATTAGACTCGCGGTCCCCAGATGTGGCAAAAAATAGTCATATTAGTCCCTGACGTTAAAATCCTTTAACGTCCGTTAACCCAATTAATAAAAGTAAACATTATCTTTCTAATTTTCTTTCACTTTGGTTCCTTTCTTCTTTCTTCCACCCACTTCACCCCCCTTCCATCATTTTCACCAAAACCCACCACCCATCATGCTTCAGAAACCCAGAACGTAAACCCACAATCTTCACCTCCTTCATCTTCATCTTGTTCATCTTCACTTTATTCATTTTCATCCCCTTCTTCCATCATCTTCACCAAAAACTCCTCTCCTTCTTCATCAACCCATTCCCTTTTTTTTTTCTTTTTTTTTCATATCATCATCATCAACACTCTTCTTCTCCTTCTTCAACCAACCATGCCCAAACCTTCTCTCCCAGATTTAACACAAACCCAACTCAGATTTAACACCAAATTTACCCTCCATGAGTAAAATCTCCACCTCAGCTATTGCTATAAAATGTCAAGGGTGACAAGTTCCTATGGTCCTTTGGCTTCATCATCCAGTAAAACTAAAGTGATTTGAGTGCTTTGGTTCATGGTAAAGATCCGAACTTTGATTGACCCTGTCTTTTATTTTCTTTGTCATCACTCTTCTTATTCTAATATCCATATATAACACACACTCTGCATCTTCTTCCACCTCTTCCCATTTTATGGATCTCAGATTCAGTGTCCTTCTTCTGGGGTCCCCAAAAATTGTTTACAGTTACACCCCAGTTAATTTTCTTTCTGTTTTCTTCAAATCATGGACCAAAGCTACCAGCTTTGTAGTCAAAGACTGAGGAACACACATCAAGCTAGTTTTCACCATTGAAAAGCACCCTTTGTATATTGCTTTGGAAGATTTTCTGTAATTTCCAGATACCCTTTGGATCACTTTGATTGAATCTTCTTTCTTATTGAGAAGTTTTTTGCTTTCAATTTTCAAATCTCATTTTGATTCAAAAGGGTGCTATAAAGTTCTGATTTTTTTCTGTTGGGTTTTGGAGATTCTGTGTTGAACATGGAGTGCAGGATCAGAAAGAAGGAATCTCCAGAACCAAACATCTTGAACCAAGCTTCACCTTTTCCTGATGAGGTGTTGGAACGAGTTCTTGGCATGGTGAAATCACGCAAGGATCGAAGCTCGGTTTCTCTGGTTTGCAAAGAGTGGTACAACGCTGAGAGATGGTCAAGGAGGAGTGTGTTCATTGGAAACTGTTACTCTGTCTCTCCTGAGATCTTGACCCGCAGGTTCCCTAACATTCGTAGTGTTACACTGAAAGGGAAGCCTCTGAAGCATGATGGAGGGTGGGTTTTGGTGAAAATGATGGAAGGAGGGGGTGAAGAGGGTGGAAGAAAGAAGAAAGGGACCAAAGTGAAAGAAAATTAGAAAGATAATGTTGACTTTTATTAATTGGGTTAACGGACGTTAGAGGATTTTAACGTCAGGGACTAATATGACTATTTTTTGCCACATCTGGGGACCGCGAGCCTAATAAAATTCATCCAGGGACGATTCTGAAGTCGGTGCGAACATCCAGGGACCAATGTGACCATTTACCCGATTTGATTTCTTTGATAACCCCTTGAATTAGGAGGGAATTGGTAACATTCCTTACTAATTATAGTAATGGTAAGTAAACACGTATGGTTCATTTTTTATTTTTTTAGACAAGTATCTTCATTCGGAAGACAATCCTATTTGAGCCGGAAGCATTCACATCATGGTGGGGCTAATTCTCCCAGTAGAAGTATTTTTCATTTACAAGACTCGAACCGGAAACCTTGTTTAAGGGGAATCAAACATGTGACCACTTGAACCAACCACCCGTTGATGATTCATATAAGATTGTTTAACTGAATTTTATTTACGAAATTATTTATTTGTTTTATAACCCATTTATCCATACATTTGTATCTTGAATCTTGATATAATATAAAGGTGTTCGCATCATATGTATTCGAACAATACAAGATATGTATGAGATGACAACCATTTCGCATCATCTGGTACATGCTATGCAGTCCCTATGGTTACCGGATTCTGTATGCGATCAAATAGACAAAATGGTTCGCAATTGTGTATGGCGGAAAGGAGGAGATGGTCGAGCATGGCATTTGGTAGCTTGGAAGGACCTGGTTCAACCCAAGGCAAAAAAGGAGCGCTCGGTATTAGGAGTGCCAGGAAAAATAATGAAGCGTTGTTGGGATAATTGGTACACAGTATGATGCATGAGAAGGAGAAGTTGTGGGTAATAGCGCTGTCACAAAAATACCTTCGCTCCGGCTCAGTGTTGATGGAACAAATGCGAGGTGGTGTTTCATATGTATGGAAGGGTCTTTTGAAGGCAAGGGACTCTATTGCACATGGATTTGGTCCAAAACTTGGTGCTGGAACATCTTCACTTTGGTATTCTAATTGGTTGGGTTCTGGGCAACTGGCTAGCAGGGTGTCGTTTGTACACATAACAGATATAGCGCTGACGGTGGCAGACATTTGGAACCAAGGCAGATGGAATTTTGATGGCTTATATACTATACTTCCTAAAGATATAAAGGAGGAGATAAGGGGTGTTGCAATCTCGGCTGCACCAATGGGGGAGGATAAGATTCTTTGGAAGGAATCGAGAGATGGACGCTACTCTACGGTTACTGCGTACAGTATGCTATGCGAGGATGGTGGCCACGAATCACAACTTTGGAAGATGATTTGGAGAGTCAAGGCGCCAGAGAAGGTGAGATTTTTCTTGTGGCTAGTGGGCAAAGACTCAATTCCTACAAATGCGAAGCGATACCAGTCATTTAGCAGCGTCGCCAACATGTATCTGATGTGGTGCGGCGGTAGAAGATGTTGATCATGTCCTCCTTCGTTGTCCAGGGTCGGTATGGGCTGGAGCCAGTTTGCGAGGTTAACACCTGGGGTTCCAGCGGCGGCACCTTTCAGACATTGGTTGTTTGCCAAGTTACAGGTTCAAGAGACATGGTTATTTTGTACCATCGCATGGAACCTTTGGAAGTGGCGTAATAGCTTTGTTTTCGACCAGGCTCCTTGGCGATCCGGGGAAGTAATGCAGCGTATTCGTGTGGATGTGCAAGGTTCCAGCGGTGGGGGATGCCGACGGCGCATCCAAGCACGACGACCATTCATGGAGACGAGTGCGTCGTGCTGAACATTGATGGCAGTTGGCGTCGCAACGATGATAGGATGGGTGGCGGTGGCGTAATTCGTGATCACGTAGGGCGTTGGGTTTTTGGTTTTGCAACTTTCCTGTGTGCAGGCAGCGCTTGGCGAGCGGAAGCGATGACGGTCCGTAAAGGGCTCACACACGCATGGGAATTGGGCTTCCGATCAGTGGCTTGCTATGTTGATGGCTAGTATGGAGGTGCAACATGCTTTGAATAGCAGTGGGGATGTACAGGACCATTGGCACAAGGAAGAAATTTTGGCAATCCGGGAGCTACTCGCTAGAGATTGGAATGTGACTATTGGTTACGTTTCGAGGGAAAGGAACATCGTTGCGGATGCTTTGGCGAAGCTGGCTGTTAGCGAAGGCTGGGACCGGAAGGTTTGGAGGATTCCACCATCCCAGGTGGTTCCCCATCTTTGCCAAGATGCTCTAGTTTAGTTTATCTTTCTTTATAATTTCCTTTTGTAACAAAAAAAAAACGAAGTTAGTCCATGTAATGATGTAGCATTTGTAATATTAATTAGCACTCACTTTTGTTTAGGCAAGAAAAAGAGAGCTGCGAATAGAAAAGAGAGAAGATGAATGGAGAAAATGATATCAAAAGTCCAGTAGATTTTGCAGGAACCAAAAAAAGAAACATCATTTCCTTCAATTCTCATCAAATTGCGGAGACCTCATGCATAAAGGTATCAGAACACCCTTTGCAATCTCTCTCACCTATTGTGGTCTGTTTTGTTTTTTTTGAAAGAACCTATTGTCGTCTGTATAGCAAATAAGGTGAGTTTACTTCTCTCTCATAACTCTCTCTTGCCAATTTCTCCGACACCAAACACAATGTCAATGAGAATTCAAACTTTCAAGCAATTTACAAATAAATCCTAGCACATAGTTAGGTTTCCAAAGCATATTGTCAAGGCTTCGAATATTGATCTTTGTGTATGGAAAAACGATTTCTTAGGAAAGGCAAAACACACTTCGATGATCTCAATGCCTCAAAAGGGACCGGCCTATTTGCTGCAAAGCAAACTTCCAAACTTCCAAATACTTATACCATAGAAATGCTAGTAACTCTTTTAAAGACACACTTTAATATGTGATTGAATTTATTTTTTTTTGAAAAATCAACACATTTTTCCACTTCTTAAAAATGTGTTGACTTTTCATTCAAAAAAAAATGTGTTGACTTAAAAAAAAAACTAGTAACAATAAACGTGTTGAAGAATGTCTTAAAAATAGTGTGTTGCTGGCATTTCTCTTTATAATTTATGATATATTTTGTAGGGTTCATAATTAGAGGATTTAGCTAGTCAATTTACAGGCAAGTTTAGCACAGTAATAAAGCTTGCATTATAAATAAAAAAAATTCAGTCCTCATTTTCCTTGACCAGTTCAATATAATTTTTTTTTTGAAACTCAGTTCAATATAATTTAGCTCAACCATTTATTTGTTTTATTAGTACATCTAACCATATTCACTCACTTCAATTCTTCATTCTGAACCATTTGAAATGGTTCTTCATAGCTTAGTAGCTTTCATTAGCGGTCTAGTTGATTATTAGTTTCTATTTCATTTATTTTAAAATTTTCAAGCCACAAAATGACTCAATAATGCATATTTCCAGATAAGAAGAAGCTGCTGTCAAAGTGCCAAAGATCACTGTCAGGACCAGCCATGAGAATGTAAAGTCAGATTATATAAAGAAATTAAACGAAAAATATTATAACAATAAAAGGGACAAAGAAACAAACGCACTAACTGGATATGATGATTACGTTGTTTTAATTTCTAATAAAAAAGAATGAAAATACATAATTTTGATGAAGTAGTAAATTCTTTGCAACATTGGAGTTGATGGTGACCAATTGACCATCCCTTTGGAATCATTCACCAAGAGATGAAAATTTCTACCAGTAGAGCACGTGCATGCATTGTGCTGGGAAAACAAGTGAAGAATTCAATTTGAAATTGTAATCCCTTTCGTTGAACATTGACTGAATTAAATAATTGACATTTGTCAATACATGAACATTGATTTTGTGATTCTCAACATGAACTCTATAAAAGATACAAATCCACTAAAATGGTTTGGAATTTCAACTTTCTAAAGGAAAAAATCATAGTAAATTTTAGTGTTGAGTGAATGATGACGGTGGCAAAGTCAAAATCTCACTTAAAGTTAGAGCTCTTTGGACATAATTAATTGTTGTTTTGCATTCATCAAGTGATCTCAATTATAATATGTCACCTAGGTGTATAACCCTAAATACATGAATCTTAGGCTAAATATAAAACAACTCTTACACATAACTTGTCCAAAAAAGCACGAAATTGCTTAAAGTTGGTAAATAATACATGAAACTCAAAGAGACGATGTATATCCAAAGACAGGGCGGAGGTATCCCACAACATAAGAAAAAGGTCACCGCATGATAAGGAAGTTGCCCCCAAGTAAATGAATCATTCGTCAGGTAGATGAATCACTCGTCAAATAGTAGTGTCTCTCACCTAGTAGATGATACGTCAAAGAGTGCCCAGATCAGTACTCCTAACAGTTCATAAGCCCTTAAAACACGAGCCTAGAAAAACATAAAGACACAATATATCTTCAAACTAGGTTGCCTAAATCCGCTTTCTCATATCATCTCACCATGTTTCAATGCAATAGACTACAAAATTGTAATTGGGAGCACTCATGAATAACATGACCAAAAATACAAAAAACATTATGATTGTAATGTGTAGATTATAAGAAAATGTGTAAATTTGAGAAAATGAAGATACAAAATGCAAGTTGTATTTGTGGTTCATATATTTTAATGTAGACCAGTCTGGTGATGATGTGATCAGTGATTCAGCAATAATCATATCATCATACCATATGATAAGATCACAAACTTAAAAAGAGCATAGTGAAAGGGATAATGCTTCATAATAAATAAGGCCGTGTTTGGTTCATACATAACCATATTCACATTCTCTGTACTATTGATCATGGCCTTATTTTTCCGGCAATTATCCGGCGGCGGCGCCACCACATCGTGCGGCCATGTTCAACTCCGGCAGCCCGCGGTTCCCGCCGGAATTTGCAGAGTCCGTTACAGGCATTCTCCTCCAATGCCGGAACTCTTGAGAATGCGGTTGGTGGCAGTGGGGTCCACCGGCGGCGGCGGCGGCGCGTGGGGGAGTAAGAAGAAGTTGGGGCTCTGCTCCTATGCGGTGGGGGATCGGAGGGTTGACGAGGATGGCGGGAATGATGACACAGCGGAGAGAAGTGTGAATCGTGCGGTGGAGGTGGCGGTGGCTGCCGCCGTGACGGTGGTGATGGGCGTCGGAAACAGAGTTCTGTATAAGCTGGCTTTGGTTCCGATGAAACAATACCCTTTCTTCCTCGCACAGCTTGCCACTTTCGGGTACTTTACTTAATTTTATTTCAAACCTTTTTTTTTACATTAAAATAATTTCATTATGTAATGTTTACATAGGATATACAAATGTGTTAGTGTTAAACAAGTCTTTTTTTCTTTTTAAAGAGTTAAACAAGTTATTTCTAACATGAGTTTGAATAACAAAATATATTTGTTAGGAGAAATATGCTATTTTCTTCCAAACGGTGGTTAATATTGGTAAAAGACTAAAAAAGGTTGATACACGTAATTTTTTTTTACATCTAATTAATTTTCATCACATCAAAAATTTATTTTTATAGCGAATATTTAGTAGTTGTGAATAGTTGATACAAGCAATTTTTTTTATATCCAAATAATTTTTGTCACATCAAAAATTTATTTTTATAGCGAATATTTAGTAGTTGTGTCCTTTTTTTATCATATTATTGAGATAAATTTGTACAACCCTAAAGCGTAAAGGGTTTACTTGTGAATATATGATGCACTATCACATATTCAATCGTATTACTTGTCAATATATGATGCATTATGTCATGAGATAAATTTGACCTTACTAGATTTATTTATATAATGGTGCATTGATAAGATTTTATTTGAATTTATCTTAAATAGTTATGACTTATTTAAAAAATTTTAATATTTATATTCACTTTTTTATACTAACTTGTGAATAAAAGTTTATACTTATAAGTTATTTTAGAGAGAGTTTGTTTCAAGGTCTGCGATGCTATGACATTCCCATGATTAACATTTCAAGAAATGTATTACTTTGAATGTTATTCTCGGGTAGATTTTATAATTACGTTTTTTAAATTTTAAATATTTTTCGGTGAATATTGTTAAATTTTATTTAATTTAAAAAATAAAAAAAGGAAAATATATAATAGAATGTGGTGAAAGTGGATAGTTATGTTTTAAAAAATTCTTTTCTTATAAGATTCACGACCTATTTGATGGGAATGAAATGATAGGGAAGTTGGGGGTTATTTCATTCCTGAGAATAATTGTTACTCGGGAATCTGAATTTTTAACCTTGTAACATACGTGAGAATATTCATTCCCAACCTCAATATATAGTTTTGGTTGACATTCTCATAAGTCACATAAGATAATGTTAGATAAATATACAGATTTGGTTGACATTAAATAGACATATGCATTAGCTATGGTTTTTAAGCTCGGCAAAAATTGGTGGCAACCGCTAATATGTATGTCTATTGAATGTTAGCCCAAAATCGGATGTCTACCTATCACCTATCAGTACTCTATCTTAAATTAGTCATATATAAAAAAAAATGTAAATATGCATGGGGTGGTTGATTGTAATTGGAAACAAATTCAACTGTTATTACATTTTTGTTTGTTTCAGATATGTAATTGTGTACTTTGCCATTATGTATATCCGGCACCATGAGGGTATTGTTACTAATGAGATGTTACATGTGCCTAAGACTCCATTTATAGTTCTTGGTCTGTTGCAGGCTCTTGCTGCTGCTGCTGGAAAGGCATCAGGAGGTAATTCTGCATACTTTCTATCCATTCTTCTATCCATGAGTCATCAAATTCACTTGTCTATTGATTTCACCCGTTCGGATACAAACGAAATGGCACTTATTGGAGCTTATTCAGTACATTTTCTAGTGGATTAGTTTCAATAAGCTCTAATAAATCCGTACCCGAACACCTCATAATTTAGTGTGTATTTGAAAACTTTGTAGGTTTCCAAACCTTTGAGCAAAAAATGATCTTAAAATAAATTTAAATGAGTAGCTTTTGTAAGGGTAGAAATGATTCCTAGAGAATTAGAAGCTGATGCAAATACGTTGTGACACTCATACTCAGGATGCAGATCCAGAAGTTAAAATAGAAGTGATTCTGAATTTCATTTGATATATTTTTGTCTCTTTCTTGTATCAGCAATTCTCTCTGGTGCATCAATTCCAATTTTGTCTCAGGTAAAATGAATTAATCACCAGCAAATTGCTTTTTGTCATTCATCTTTAACTGTTGTGCATCTGACATGATTGATCTAGAAGATGACAACATTTAATTTAAGTCTTCTAAAATGAAGTAATGCTTCTTACTGTAATGGACTATTAAATTACATGGTCTTTTTAACTACATGGAATGAGTTTAAGAATTATTTTCAGACTTTTGACATGAAAGTGAGAACTGAAAATCTCCTAAATAGTGATATCAAATTGGTGCAGGTGCATTAAAATAGAAGTTGAAATTATCAATCAGAATTTTTTTATTACAATCATGATTAGATATCTTAATACATCATGATAGTCGGTTAATTTTAGATTATCAAACATTACATTAGTTAAGTTCTGATGTAAGCTCAATTGATCTATTGCAAAGGGAATTGAGAGTTAAAGCTAAGTTTATGTATGGCTTTGTTCAATATTCACAACTTTTGACATGATCTTAAAAATCAACCATTGATGTTTCTAGTTCCCAAAGAAGCATTGCCCTTGGATATGTTTAAAGTTGTATAATTAACTTAATCTCTTGCAGACTTTTCTAGTGTGGCAAATTCTCCTGTCAATTATTTTTCTTGGGAGAAGATACAAAGTCAACCAACTACTTGGATGTCTTCTTGTAACCATTGGTGTCATTGTTAATGTAGCAAGGTCAGTAGTTTAGTTTTCTTTAACGATTTGAGAACATGATGATGGTTGGGTTTATATATAAGTATTTGCAATGACAATGCACTCTTGAACAATGAGAAAACAGACTACAAAATTTTCTGCTAGGAAGTGTTGTAAAACTTTTGAATCTTTTTTTTGTATCATCATGTATAAATATATGTTTCTAAGGCCTTATTTATGATTTATGCCTGTTTATTATTACAGTGGAGCCGGTGCAGGAAATTCATTAATGGAAGGTGGTATGTTTTGGAGTCTTTTGATGATAGTTTCATTTTTACTCCAAGCAGCTGATACCGTGTTGAAGGTTATTGTGCTTCATAATGTGTTTTCATTTTTCTATCTTTCAAATTATTTCACTGTGGTTAAACTAGCATTTTCATAATTTGCAGGAACAAATATTTTTGGATGCTAACAGAAAGTTGAAGGTCAGTACAATGGTGAATTGTTTTTAACTTTTGACTAATGTCCCCTCGTGGCCTTCAAATGCCATAAGCATTGCATCGGTCATTTGGCAACTTGAATTAGGCCTCGCATGGAAGTGATTATTTGAGAGAGCTTATGTAAATATAGCTTATTATCCTATTTAAATAAGCGCTTATTGAAATATACACATTGAAATAAACACTTACTTCCACTGGCAATTATTTTTTTAAGCACTTATTTCACTAATGACAATAGTTAAATATGTTTTCATTAAGTGTTTATGCGATAAACACTTATTGCTATAAGGGCTTAACTAAGATGTTTACCTAAATGCAACCTTAATCTATACCAGTTTTTGCTAAATTCACAAGCACACTTGCGTCAAACTTGATACAAGTTGGCATCCCTGGTCGACGTGGTTATTGTCTTGTTACAAAACCATGATGGATTGGGATCGAAAACTAACAAGGGAAAGAGGAGCAGGAACTTGAAACAAAAAAATAATATTACTAAACTTTCACTTTGGTGATACATGATGGACTCTTTCAGATGCATTTTTGTAAATTAGTTCTACTTTAAGATTGTCATTTGTTTCCATGAGATTGAATATGCCCATCAATATTATCTGAAACAGGGAGGTTCTTTGGACCTGTTTGTTGTCAATTCATATGGATCTGCATTCCAAGTAGGTATCCTACAGCTTTTTATGAAATTTCCATCTCTTTTTTATTACAATAAAAAGTTTGACATGTAAATACAAATAAAATCCTGAATGCAAGAAATTATGCTTAGTGTAGGCACTATTTATATGCCTTCTTTTCCCCTTCTTGTCAAAATTATGGGGCATCCCCTTCAGTCAACTGCCAAACTACCTTAAAGATGGTGCAGCCTGCTTCATAAACATTGGTACATTATCAAATGGTAAGCTGTATTTTCTTTCCATATTGTGATATCTTCTAGGGGCAGATAGAATGCCAAACTTAAGAAGTGAGAAGTCACAATTAATATATATAAGTAAATTTTCTTTTGTTATTTTTGTGATGAATAAAAAGGTTTTCTGCTTCCAGGATGTGTTGGTGCCCCTCTGCTGCCATTGCTGTTCATTATTGTAAACATAGGTTACAATATTGCATTACTTCATCTCCTCAAGATCTCTTCAGCTGTTGTATCTTGTCTTGCTTCTACATTTTCAGGTATGCATATATAAATAGGGATTGGGATCAATCGTGCCCAAATGATGTTTCATTTCCTGTCCTAACTAATGGTATTGTGACATGTCAATTAAAAAACACATGAATATGACATTTATAACCTTACATGAGTAGTTTTTAATTGACATAACATAATTTTATTGGTGGGACAGAAAATGAGACATCATTTGGGGACAAATGATCTTGATAAATAACAAATGTACGCATATGTGTGAAATTATGACTTATGAGGTATATCCAATTGATGAATTTTTTTCTTTTGTGGCAGTCCCAATATCCATCTATGTGTTCACTTTGCCATTGCCATACCTTGGTGTTGCTTCCTCCCTTCCTAAGGGTTTTCTGGCAGGGGCCATCATTCTCATTATTGGCTTATTAATTTATGCTTGGGCCCCTTCAAATGGTTCCTTGGGTGCTTCTAGAGAAGCCAGGATGAGTTAAAATGAGTTGACATTTCATTGGAGAGGATATAACACTTCAAGTATCAAATTCAAGTCCACCCTAATGTGAAGACTATAAGGAGAAAGGAAGAGATGTTGTATATAATTTGTTTGTTCAATGAATTGCTAGTAAGCATTCTTGATGAGTGGTCAAGTGATCGAAAGAATAGGATATCATAGAAAGTCCCAAGTTCAATTTTCGTGTAGCTTAGAAAAAATAAATGGAGAATGATGAATGTAAGACTCATCCCAATCATGTCCTTATTCAAGAAGAATAATATATGAGACATACAAAGAAGCTACGTACATCGATAATGATGAATGGAACACCTTTACAATATTCATGTGGCAAGGCTTCCATTCTTTATAATGGAAAGATCTCCTCACATTTTGTTTTTTCAATATCACATTAGTTTTTCTCTCTAGCTTAATTATTTCAACTTCCCATTGATTTATTTTGAACAAAAAGTGACTAATTGACAAGTAGAAAATTTATTAGATACATAATTTATTAAAAATCTATATCTATCTATATCTATATCTATATATTATATAAAATGTGAGGGATCTCTTCTTGCAACATGGTAAACTGACTAATGTTTTTCTGCAACGTAAGAGGAATAGAGGGAGAAAATTTCGGTTTGGTTTCGTCCGATACGCCAACAAGGAAGATGCGGTAAGAGCCATGGAATCTTTGGATGGAGTCAGGCTTGGAGGCGCTTATTTATCTGTGAAGCCTGAAATTTCTGCTGGTAAGATGAAGGGTGGGTCTCGAAAACAAAGCTATGTTTCAGTGGCTCCTCCAGCGACGGTGAAGGATTCTCGTGCTAAGGAGCGGCTGCATCTTTCGGGAGGATTTGCGTCGTCTTCTCGATCCTGGTGCGACTTGTTAAAGGGTTGTTCGGCGAAGTGGATTGAAAAGCAGCCATTGTTGGATTCTGAGGTTATGCTTATGGGTGTTGGTGGCTGTGGTGGTTCAAATCGGATTTCTGATCACATCTTTTTCCCTGAATTGGAAGCTGCGGGAAGAAGGAAGGGTGAAGGGATGCATCGCGTTTCTGATGCCCTGCTATTTCCGGAGGTTGCTGCTTGGTCTTACATGGATGATTAGTCAAGTTCAACAATATAGGAAAAAGGATAATTCTCTTGCTGCCACAAGCAATCAACCCATATCACTTGCAAAACATTAACACAAAATATGATCCGTACAAAAGATAGAAATCTGATGTCAATTTGCAATATGTAAATCACTAAACCGTAACAGCTTATCCTAAGGCATGAATTTGATGCTCTGCATGTACATTATGTCATCAAGCAAGCTAGGAAAGTTCTCAGCTACTAACACTCAATCACATGAAAGTTCACAAGCTGCAGATATCCTTGGGCTCAAAGCGAACTCTGCCAGCAGCTCCATCACCTCTTCAACTGATCAAGGCGACACACGAAGAATCTTCATGGATAGCAAAATTGTTGAATTGTGCAAAATAAATTTTGCAAAACGGAGATCACTTCCAACCCCTCCATAGCATTTGAGATGACACTCCGTTAAAGTGGATGTAAGACACTCAGGAACATGAGGGGAAGGTGAAACACCCTCAACTCCAAAAAAAAAAAGCCTTCCAGTTTCTCTACTCCATGTTCCATAATCGTGTTGACCCAAGTGTTATATCGGTATTGGCACCACCGACATCAGAATCCGGGTGAACAAGCCCATACTTCATACGGAAACTTGTGATGGGGAGTTTTGTAGGGTAGAAATGTGTTTTTGAAAGCAATATATAACATGGAATCTATAACCATTCAAGAGGTTCACTAGGTTCGAATACGTCGGATTTTTTATAGTTTGTTGTTTGTGATTTGTATCTAGATAATGTCACCTATATTTCTTATGTATGTTCTTTGTATAACAAGTACAGTTTGATGCGGTTGCTGAATTTCCTCATTTAAGACATTTTCCCATGTCATTGCACGAGCATATATTAATATATTTTTGCAGTAAAATAATATTTACTTAAAATTAAAGAATGTAAAACTTTGTTGTAATAAACTCTTTGTAATAGTAGAAACAACAATTGTGTCGTTTCTAATATTTTGTTGTTTAAGGTAGCTAAGCACACAGTTTAAGAGCATATTAATTATATATAATTTTATTAAAATGTCCTTATTTAAAGGCGAGTTATATTAAAGAAAGATGATGATAGTAATTAGTAAGTAATTAGAGAGAATTGTGATGACTACAAATACGATATGCTAGGTGATAAATAATAAGTTATAGATAGAAGAAAATGAGATAAATAACATTAAGTTTATAAACAATAAAAAATTGAAAATATGTCAAAAGTTAAAAAACCAAAAAATTAGGAAAAATGAGAGTATTTTTATTTTTTGAAAGCATTTTTTACGATACAACTTCTACTTTATACCTATTTATAGTTTTTCATCATCATATTTGGTGCACCCATGATATGTTGATTGTTAATATAATACAATTGTTATTTTCATCATGATAAAATCATGTTTTATAAGTATGGACTATTGTGTTAGTCATCATAAAATAAGTATTGTGATGATGAGGTTCAAATATGTTAACATATAATCAAATAAAAAATCATGTTTTATAAGTATGGACTATTGTGTTAGTCATCATAAAATAAGTATTGTGATGATGAGATTCAAATATGTTAACACTAGTCTTTTTTACCCGTGCGATGCACGGGGATATTCATTTTTTTTTAGTGTAAAATTTTTTAAATGTGTGTTATTTTTGTTATTTTTATCCAAAGGAAGTTTATGAATTAAAGAATAAAACTTCATTTAAATATAAGAAAACTTAAACTGGAAAGTGATTTTTTTTTACGATGAACGTGTTTGAGTTTGTATTGTGGAAGCGTAAGAATTTTTTTTTTGTGTTTTTTTTTCTCTTCTTCTATGACTGTATGTTTTTTTTTTGTTGAGTAAATTTTATGTTTGTTTATTTAAATGTTGCACTATTTAATTTAGTTCTTATATTAAAATTTAATAGTCTCATGCTGTTGTTATTTTTAAAATTATTAATTTAAATTATTTTTAATCAAGTTTTATATATCATATATGACTCTTATAATTCTAAATTATCGAACATTTTTGTATATCTCTTTTATTCTATCCTTAACTGGACCACTGATGTATCCTGAACAGGTTAAAAACCCGTCAAGCAAAACAAAATTAATTACTCATAATGTATTACAATTATTAATCATAAATTGAAACTTGAAGATTCTATATTTTATCGAAGCCACTTTATTTTGTAACTTATGTCCCTTTATGCAATTTGGTAAAAGAAATATTGATTTACAATTCTTCTCTTTCTTGTTTGTAGTGACGAACAATGGCATTGGGTACAGATTGTATCGTACAATCTTAACGCGCATATGAAGCTTACTTTTAAAAAATTTGGTGCAATATTGAGCATATTCACACAACTATGGCATATGGTAGAGGAAAACAATAGCAAAAAGAGATGACTTCATATTTACTTTGTTAGCATAATAATGAAATCTGGTCTATGATCAGGAAGCATATGAATTTTGAGGTAGCCTTGTACTTAAGAATGTTCGTCTCTTAAATTTGCACCCAAGAATAATTACATAGACAGTTCATGTTATAGGTCTTTTATGGTCCTATTGGCCTAGCTTACTTTTCTAAATGACTTCTTTAGAAAGAAAAATGTCTTTTCTACCTGTGACAAAGTAGTTTCAACAGATCTGTAATACAAACTTCTCATTTTCTCACTTCTCCGCCAGGAACCCCACTTCCTGATCATATCCCTTGTGCATCACATGTTGAAGGAGAGGATGGTTAGCCCTTGGCTCGCGGAAGCCCTAGTGTTGAGAGACGTACGTGTTAGTTTACACCTGGAATCGTGGCTCAGGAAGGTCTTATGTGAGGTTGATTGTCGGATGTTGACAAAAGTGCTTGTGGATGAGGAGAGGGTGAAGCTTCATTCACATGTTACTCTTTTGCTTGAAATTAAAAGTCAGTTTGGCAAGGGAGTGGACACCCAGGCTAGCTTGGATTCGTTAGGAAGCTAATTTTCCAGCAGACTACCTAGCGAGGCAAGGAATATCTTCTTTGGAGTTGAGATTTCGTGAAGTGAGGAACCCCTCCCTAGATCTTGATCTCCTTTTGTTGAAGGATCGATTGGATGTGCCTTAGTTTCTTTATTTTGTTGTTTTGTTTTCCGATGTAAAAAAAAAGTATACATTCACATATATTTAATCATTAACTATGTATTATTTTAAGATATATTTTACTCATAAAATCATTTAAAAAACTACAAATAAGAGTAAAAAGATAAAGAATCTTGGAAGATTATTTGTATTGTTACAAAAATAATCATTTTGAAATTTATTGGAAAAAAAACTAAGAATAAAGAAACTTCGTATTGGTCCACTAAAAAAATACAAAAATTGTATTAGGGTATATTTTTCTATGTTTCCAATGAAGGAAAAAAAAGTATATTTTTTCTTCAAACATAAAAGTTAATTTAACCACTCCATCCTTATAATTAACCACAAACTAAATTACCATCTAACCAACTAATTAACCACTTACAAAAAATGATACTATATAATTTACATTTGATCTCTCAAGGTATGATAAAATCTCCCTTTCAACTTATAAAAAAAAACACCTCTTAAATGATAAAATTGTATCTTTGTCAATTCACCATGAATAACCCAATTAATATCGAATATAAGGGCATACATTGCAATGGTGGCTAAACAAACTAAGAAAGCTCAAACTTTCTAATGCACTAACATGATGTTCATAACATACCATTAAATTAAGTATAGCAAACAACACTTGGAAACATATCAAGATAGTTGAAGAAACAAAGAAAAGTCATTTACGACACTATTGTCTATCAAAAAAAAAAAATTACGACACTATTGTTGTCCTACTTCTCAGAATCTTCCTTTTCTTCTTCCTCTTTAATAGGAGTTGTACCACCTGGTTTAAGCCTTTCCCTTCCCCTTGCCCGCTCCTGTCATTATATACATTCAACAAAAAATTAGCAGTTGTATTGAATGGCCACAAAGAGAAGAAAAAGAGTTAGGTAAGAGAGTTAGTCGAAAGTTAGCACAAAGTTTTTATTGACATTGATATCAAATTTAATGTTTAAACTGTCAACTTTTAATTTTTAGGAATTATGTACTATATAAATCCTAGCTAATTAATTATGCCTTATGGAATTCCCTATCTGATATGAATTACTAATATATAACGACTAAATTATCCAATAAACACAATAAGCACATGTAAATTAAAATTATGATGTCACCTTTGACCTTATAAGAGAGCTTTGTATTGAAAGTTGTAAATGTATGAATGGAATTCTTGGCCACCTCACTGAAAAATTGATAAGAATAGCTTTCTAATATAAAGTAGAAGAGAGGTTTTGTAAATAATTAGGAGAGAATCAATTGAGAAAACAGTAGCAAATGAGTGAGAGAATAAAACGAATTATAGTATTGGGGAACTTCTTGAGCAGGGGACTACTTCATAAGATGTAATTTTTGAAATTATGCACTCATATTTCTCTGTGGCCCGTCTTAATTGCGCTGTCACCAAATCCATCTAGAAACGTAGCTAATATGACTAAATGAACTTGCAGGTAATGAATGAAAAAAACACAGTTATCAGAGTCCTAATTGTTCTTTGACTTCCTCTAGTTTGTCTAAATCATCATATGGTAAACTGCTTAACAGTTTTCCAATTCCCACATCACACACTGAAATTGGTAGACAATGGTCTTGGTCATTTCATCCTTAAATCAATATATATAAAATTATAGAGATGTACATAGACGTTCTTTTACGCACATAGAAGTTCAGCAATCGTAAGATTCCAAAGTTTCATGATCTTTGAAATGCAAAATCATCTCTATTTAAGAACAAAAATCATGAGGTGGAACTGATCAAAAAGCACAAAGAAGGCAAACAAATGAGGTCTCTTACTGGAGCGGAAGAGGAAGATGAGGAACCCGTTCTGTTAACGAAAATGAAAAGGAGAAAATTGGGAAACATTAAATTTGAAGGGGAACACAAAACTAACATTAAACATCACAAAATTCATAGAAGGCAAAGCAATTACAATTTACAAATTGTTTCTGTAGGAAAACAATTGAAAAATAATCATGATATGTGTTCAATGAAGGACAACATCTTGCGGCCAAAACCATGAATCGAAATTCGCCAGCAATTTCAACTTGAAGGAAGATAGAAATCAGAGCTCCATCCATAACCAAAAATTGTAATCTTCAGTGCAATGTATGCTTCCTTGGCATGCACAAATCTATTAGCAAAGAAGAAAAATATTCAGAGATGAAGTTTCTCTCAGCCACAACACAAAGCATAGTGTAAGAACCTAGAATACTCAAGGGAGTGTCCGTACTGCACTCACCGAATAGCAAGAAAGTAGACAAAAAGCTACACAATGGACTCCTTGAGGCAATCGACTGTATCACCGTTTTCCTCTTATGGCACAAAACACATCCTCTGGCAAGCAACTGAATCCGTATGGGAACAGAGGGGCGAAAAAACTATTCTTCAATTAGAGGGACTTGATTAGCTTGAAAAAAATAGGAGATCAAAATCAATCATAGTCTAAAGTAAGGAGATAAAAAATGCAATTAAGCTTTCAAGTTTGATGTTTGGAATGAGAATGCTAAGTAGTGGTGGATTGGTGAATTTGAGAGATAGAATGACAATGAATGATATATTAGAAGTAGACCCCAATATACATTTTAAAAAACATGGAATTAGATAGAATTTAAATCTTATGTAGAGATTTTTCCGATGGAAAAAAAAATCTTATGTAGAGAGAAATAATTAAGAATGACAGAAGTATTATCAAATAAGAGAAAATCTATTTAGATATATAAAAGTCATTTATCAATTAAGTTGGTAAAAAGACTAAAAGAAGATCAATTTTTTTTATAAGCCATAAAATTACTAGTATGTATATTCGTGGCGATGCACAGAGACATATTTCTAAGTATATAATAATTTGCTTTTAATATATAGAATTATTTATTTTGTATAAATGAAAAGTAAATGTAAATATTTTTTTTATTTGATTAATTTGTTTATGATATAATAATATTATAAATTTACGCTGGCCAATCTATGAAGCTATAGCATGAGGTGTTTGTCCAAAATACTCCACGAAGTATGATGAGGATCAAATAAATGGACGTGTAGGCCAGGGAGAAACTTTGCTGGAAAACCTATGGACTAGGGGCACGTGCAACAATTTTGGATGAAGGGGTTATACTATAAAAGAGGGAGGCAAGTCAGTTGATAAGAAACACAAAACATTGAGACACGTTAACTACTAGTTGTGAGTGTATTAATCTTTAGGGAAAGGTCTTGAGTTTATGGTTTGAGTGTGAGAAGATATTGGAGTTTTGGAAGCGGAAGCTAGGATCTTGAAGATTAACATTTTCAAAAGTGATTAAGTTTCTAAGGTAAGAGCACTTCGGCCTCAGCCTCGTTATTGTTTGTGATTGTTTATGCCTTGCTATGGAATGTTATAATGAACATGATAGTAGGATTATCAATGATCGCAAATGCTAGAGGGTGAATTCTACCATACCCTCATTGTATGGTACACGACTGACGCGATTTGACGTGTACCAATAGGAAACCGACATCTGACAGTGTATTTGAATTTTTGTTTCATTTTAAAACATATATGGGAAAAAGAAGAAACACCCACTTAAATGTTATTGGTCCACGTCACATCTTGTATCATACCCCAACTAAGTGTTGTGGTATCCTAGCAAGCACCGTGCCAGAGATGATATATGAATATTGTTGCAAGAAATACTATTTGTTGTCATTATGAACATGCCTATGTGATTAGGATGCTAGCCTTATTTATTGATATGCATGCAAGTTATATTTCAATATGAGATGGTGATCATGGGATGAACATGTAAGGCGGGGAGCCTTGTGATGATTACTAACTTGCCTGGCATGTGTCTGTTATCAAGTGACCGGGAACGGGCTGGAGGGCCAAGACTGGTGACCTGGATTGGGCTAGTCTATGGCGAAGTTTAGGGGATGGACGTGAACGAGGACAAACGTGAAACGACAGTGCGTTAGCGAGCGGCTAACCCTGATCGTGGAGCTGTGGGACAGCGATTCGTTGGCTGAGAGTCGACCCCGATCGTGGAGTTGTGTTTGTCCTTCCTTTCCATGAGGTATAGTTGAATAGATATCCAAACCGTCTGTATGTATATACACGGGCATCAACTAACTATAACTTAGAACTATTATTTAGTTCCCCATGCTTGTGCAATCTAGAGCTGAATATAGTTCCCCTATTTGTGAATGTTAGTTTAGGAAAAAACTTGTGATTAGTAGGGTAGTATACCATACTTATGATATGTGTGTTAGAAGTTGACCCTTGCTTGTTTGTTGTTTGTTGTTTGGGACGCTTAATGCCCAGACAACGAGCATGCTTGTGATCAGTCAAGATGCGGCCTTATACCTGCTTGATATGGACAACGACAAGACTAAGGACACCGACCGCGTGACTGGTGGTTCAGCTAAGGGATCAAGGAGAGTAGAAGATGCGAGACGATGTGATGCAAGTATGGGATAAGGCCTTGGGGGCACGTGGATTATGAGTCCGACATTGGCTGTGATGATTGAGTCTGTTCTAGGGGGTGAGCCGAGTTTGTTTATAGGTTCGAACCTACCCTAGAGACCTTATTGTTGTGTTGGCTCGGGGGCGGTCGAACACTAGTTAATAATTATGTTTCAATTTGAAAGAATCATTGTACGCTACCGAAGCTTTTATTAATAAAATGAAATTATTCAGTCCATTTGCTCATGTTACTACTTCTTTGTTAAGCTATGTTTCAAAAAGGTTTTATTTCGGCTAAAATTCATCCACGTTTTTGAAAAGGTTACTAAAGTGACCCTCAAGAAATCGGGGCGTTACACCTTCACTCATAATATATAGGTATGATTTTCTCTCCTAAAAAAGTGGAAGAGTTTTATATTGCTTGTTGTGGTACCTTAAGTTGGAGTAAGGCGTGGTACCCAAAATGAGTTGGTTTGATTATAAAGACTCATGTACTAGTTAAAATTTTAATTTTATTGTATCGTAGTAATGCATCGTTCCATTCTTAGGGACGTGAGATTTGTGAGTTGTGTTTTCTAAGTTTTGTTCATTCGTTAACCATAATCATTTTACGCGCATCTCGATCACCATCATTCGTTTCCACCACTCATTTATTTTTTATTAAAAAATAAATTTTATGAGACGAAGTTAATTTATAAGTAAAGTAAAATCTAAATACGTATTAAATTACTTAATATAAGTACCACACCAAAATAAAAATTCATGGTAACCACATAATTATTTACCAAGTTTCATTTGGTGATTGATCTTGTTTTAGCCACACTGTGAGTTTGATATCTCAAGCAGAAGAACAAGAAGCAATTGCACCATAGCAGCAATGTTGAGAATTTCTCATTTACGAGTGGGAGTGGCAATTTCAAAACCCTCTTCAATTTCCACTCTTCCTTCAATTTCCTTCTCCTCTTCTCCTTCATCTTCTCATTCCCACCTCACCTTCATCCCAAAAACCTTCCTTTTCCGTCCACCTTCGCTTCCTCTCTCACCCTTTACTTCCATCATGGCTCCCAAAGCATCAGGTACTCGTTTTATGCAAACCCCACTTTTTTTTTTCCTTCTTTTTGGTGATTTTTGTTGAAGAATCTCTTAAACCTGCATTGTAATGCAATGAAGAATCAGAAAACTGAATAAAAATCTGATTTTTATTTTTCAGCTTCATATAGCACTGGGAGTAGTAGTGGTGAAGGTGGTGGTGAAAGGGAAATATTGGTGCAGCATTTGTTGGTGAAAGAAGAGGACCAGAAGCTTCTGTTGGATCTTCTGCAGAGAATCTCTAAAGGTTAATATTTGGATTGTAAAATCATATTAATTTATGATAAACTGGTTATACCAATTAGTGAATTGTGTTTTTTTATTGTAGTGTTGGGTTAGGTTTTAGAAGAGACTTGTTTCTGAAGTTTAACTTTCTAAGGATTTTGTATGGTCAGGTGAAGATTTGAGTGATCTTGCTGTGGAGTATTCAATTTGCCCATCCAAAGATGAAGGAGGGATGCTTGGGTGGGTGAGAAAGGGACAAATGGTACACTGTTTAGATTATGTTAAACCTTGTTTTTGGATTTCTCAATTTGCCTATAGTTTTGCTATTTTTTTTTTTTTTTGCTTTTTTCCAAAGGTGGTTACAGTTAGCATGCATCACTGCCTGATGTAAATGAAACTGACTTTGTCTGTTAGAAGAGGAACTATAGTTAGTGTAAGTGTGAACTTTATCTAGGTAGGTGCGAATGGGGCAATAGATAAAAAAGGGCAAACCTAGTGTTATAAAGCTCCTGTTATGCGCGAGGTCCTAGGAGGGGCTGGACCCACTTTTTGGATCTAATGCATGCAGTCTTACATTGCATTTTTGCAAGAGGCTAATTCCACGGCTCGAATCTGTGACCGTAAAGTCACATGGCAGCTGGCTTACCATTGTGCCGAGGCTCGCCCTCAATGGGGCAGTGGAATATGCATTCTGATTTTTTCTTGTATTTTACTTAATTGATGATAATTCTGCCATATGACTCTGTAGAGGGAAGCAGATGAAGTAGAGATCTAGGCCTAGCTATAGAAGATTAGAAATGCATTTTTTTTTCAATTAATTTGACTACAATAATACACTTATGTGATTGGGCAAATGTTTGATGGTGAAATGTGATAGGTTCCTGAATTTGAGGAAGCTGCATTTGGAGCACCTTTAAACAAAGTTGTAAGGTGCAAGACACAATTTGGATGGCACCTGCTGCAGGTTTTATCTGAAAGGTATTTCCAGGAAATATAAAATTTGTATAGTTCCAATGAAAATTTATTAAAAACTTGGTTATTGATAAAGCCTAATATATTGTTTGATCCAATTAGCCAACACCACCAAGTGGGATAAAGGTTAGTAGTTCTAGTTATTTGTTTCGATGGTTGTTCTTATGCCTTGTAAATTTTCTCCTTTAACTGTTAGGGAAGAGTCATTACTTCAAGACATTCAACCTGCTGAGCTGCATGCAAAATTTCAAGATCCTAACTTCTCAGAGGAGGCACAGTTAATTGATGTTCGAGAGCCTGAAGAAGTGTATGCTCATATTTTCTACTTCAACTTTAATAAGTTTTGGAGGTCACTGAGATGCATTCTTGTATGATTTGCATATGGCTTGATACTCGTGAATATGCCAAATATGTGATGATAAGTTGTTAAGGAAAAAGCTGGAACAAAAGAAAAAAATCAAGCTGATTATGAGTTTGATTAGAAGTTTTTGAGAGCATTTCAACATTAATGCTCTTTTGACATCTCACAGACAAGAACTATACTTTTGGTTGCTTATATTGATATTCATTTAGCAGCCGTGTAATCCTTTATCGATTTTTCTTTTGTTCTTTAGTTTTCTGATTGTCCTCCTATATTGCTTCTGTTTACTTTGATAGCCGATTTTGATTTTTCTATCTTAAATTATATTCTCATCATACACAGGGACAAAGCATCTTTACCAGGATTTACAGTTCTTCCTCTCCGACAGTTTGGAACCTGGGGGCCTGAAGTAACAACCAAATTTGACCCTCAGAAGGATACATATGTTATGGTAAGTACAGTTTTTCTTCCAAATACTGTAAATTCTATTAGAAGCTATCAGTAAATTTGATGTTGCTTTGCTATTTTCTGAATTGGATCAAGTATAGCTATTTATTGTTCTTGTCTGAAAGATCTGTTCGTGTTTCTGTTTCCTCCTGCTCCTCCCTTATTATTGTAGAAGTTGCTAGTTGAAAAATGAAGCTGGAATTCTTTGAATAGGTTCCTGCTTTAGTGTTGAGTTAGAAATTCTGGAGGCCTTTCTTTTCAGATGTTCAAGGAAACATGGATATTGGCTAATTTTAAATTTGTTTATTTTTCATCAGATTTTGTAGTCTTATTGTTGTTATTGTAGTTGGATTGGCTACTTAGTTATCCTGGTTTTGGTATGCAATTTTTTAGTGCATATTCTATAACTTGACTTCTGAATGCAGTGTCACCATGGCGTGCGGTCATTACAGGTGTCCAAGTGGTTGCAGTCACAGGTAAACAAATGTTTTTTATTGTGTGGTGAAACAACAAACTTTTAAAAGCAGTGTTAAGTAAAAAAAAAAATAGAAGTATGGATAACTTACCATACATCGCCAGAAGTCATTATTTAAATTAAAGAAATATGTACTCTTGGAGGACCATAGATTTTTCCTTGGTGATTTGCATGTGTGTGTGTGTGTGTATATTGCCTTGAGATTTGTTTACTTACTGATATCATGGTGTGACTTCCAAGCCATGCAGCCAACTTTTGCTCTATTGCAAGATTTTTAAGCATGGAATATTTGTTTGTCATTTATAAGGATTTCTGAAGACTTCACGAAAGTGGTGGAGTAAACAGTTTTCACTTGATCAAAGGAAATTCCATGATATTTTTCATGTCTATTTCTAACCAACAGTTGATAGGAATAGGGGAGTGACAGTTATGGGCTGAGAGAGGTTGTTATTGTAATAATAGCTACCTAACCTAAATGTGAATGGTTAGTGAGTTAGTTTGGAAGTTAGTAGAGTATAAAAAGGGAATAGGGGCCTCATTGTGAGGCATCTAGGTAAGACCAGGAATGTTGGGGAGAGAAGCTGAGACTCTTGAAACTCTCAGAAACTGTATCCTTTGTTCTTTAAATAACATCAATTCGTTATCTTCTCTTTTGATACCAATCCTATCAACAGTCTCCTAAACAAAGTTCCTATGCACGTTTCTGGAAGTGGATTTAAGTTTTGACCAAATGAGGAATAAAATCCTCATTATCACAAGTAGGCTTGAGAGAATGGTCATTTTTTCTAATTTGATGAACAAGGTAAACCACCATTGACATAGGAAGAAAATGATTTTGGCTCCATTTTTAACAACTTATTTTAGCTCATCTTATGGCATAAGTGCTTATGCAAGTGTTTGGGTAAACTTATGACCTAACTATAACCTTTCTGAGCTTATTTTCATAAGCTGTTCATATTTGCTTATGAATAAATGCTTTTACCTACAATATATTTTGAGCTTATTTCTGTAAACTTCTCAAATAAGCTTATGAATAACCGCTTATATGACTTATGATTGATGCCATAAGGACTTAATTTAGCTATTTACCAAACACATCCTTTTTAAATGTCACCTATATTGTCTTCTATATGATTTCCCCCTTTCTCCCTACCCCTTTTCATTTTTCATATATAAGAAATCTAGGGGGGAATTGTTGACTGTGCTGGTCTCAATGTTTCAGGGTTTTAGGAAAGTATACAATGTTTCTGGGGGAATCCATGCCTATGCTGTCCAGGTTGATCCATCAGTCCCCAAGTACTGATTTTACATCATTCTGCCATCAATGCATTCCTTTACTTTTCCCCTCCCTTCATGTAACAAATGTTCCATGTTTTTACATGAGAGCCAGATTTTGTGGATGACCATGTCACCTATAGGAATTGGAAATTTTTTATGTGAACAAATTACACTGAAGGAAACACTTAATTATTGCTCTGATGTGCTCTCCTTGACTTCTAGACCAATAAATATTGGTATAGACATTCATTTGTTTATTTTTTGATCAAGAGTTGAACTAGAAACCTTCTTGTTTCAATTTTAAGGGCTACAAATTTTGTAGAGTTGGTCTTGGCAGTAAAGGTGGTTTGTTTTTACTTGTTTTATTTTATTTTATCTAATTTTGTATTTTATCTGTAGTTTAAATTTTAGTTCTTATTCTTGAACACACATTTTTCTCATGAAATTGTGTGTCGTTATTATATTGTTGAGCCTGGCTATGTAGTACGAATATGGAGATGCAAGAAACGCATGGACAACATACTTTATAAAAAGCAGAGATCTCCCATGAAATATGCCTAATACACTACCTGTTAAGAAATTAAATTCGACTAAATACAAGAATTAGTAAGAGTAGTTTTAGAGAGAAAAAATATTGGCATTTAAAACCATACATGCCAAGACTTTACTGAAAAGTTGAATTGCCATTTAACATTTCTTGTATTTGGTTGTTGAATTCCTTTCTAATAATAAGCAATTTTCAGATTATTGACATGTATAATGAGCTTTCATGCTAAGTCAAATGCAAATTAATATTAACTTTTTAACTATTTTTGTCAATACTTAAATTGTCTTAATCAATCAACAATATTAATATTAATTATTTTTTTTAAAAATAATTACTTAGTTAAAGTATATCTTTTTTTTTTGAAAGGAGTTAAAGTATATCTTACTAAATTTCAATTTATTTAATTAATATTTAAATTATTCAATCATAATTAAACAAAATGAGATATAGGTCATCATTAAATCAATTCTTTATGATTTATATTATTTTTTAAAACAAAATTAATCAAAAGTTTCACACACTTTATGTTTTAATTTTCTTTTTATTCAAAAAAATTCCATAAAAATGATCATACATTTCACATGATATCTGCTAGTATCTAGAAATGGTCTTTCTCCTCATTCAACTATGATCATGCAACCAACCTGCAGCTACATCATTTATATTTATATCATCAGAAACTTCGTGTAAAGGACTTGATATTTTTCTGACATGCAAAATAATAAACGTGCAAACATTAAAGAGTACGTTCTTTAGGAAAGATTCATGGTAATACACGCGATAACATTGCTTCTAAGATTCAGCAAATTACATAAGATTTGCCCGTGAAGAACGTAATTGAATATTATTGTATAGTTTGCCATTCATATATTGTTTATTGTGGAAAAATATTTGATTGGTTTAAGTATACACTTACTTTCAAAAAAGATCAAGGTTTAAGTGTACACTTCTCTTTTTCCTTAAATGAAGTTTATGTTTGAATTTTATGTATGAAAAAAAAAAAAACCTCATGAGTAGCCTCAATGGGATGTGGATGTCTGAGACTCATGACAATTTCATGCAAGTTAGTTTTAATATCGTTCAATTACACCATGATGAGTTAGAAAGTGAAAAGTTGAGAGCAATTATCACATTAATAAAATATTAAAAAGAGTAAAGTACACTCTCTCCCCTCAAGGTTTGTTAGAATTACACTCCACCCCATTCTTATCTAAAATCTACACTCCACCCCATTTTATATAGAGGCAAATTTAGTGACGAAAAATATTCTTCATTAATAATTAGTTATTATTTAATTTGTTAATCAATAATTTTAAAAAATATTTTTAATATATTCCAATAAATTTAAAATGGAAAACATCACAGTCCTCCCCATTCTCTCAATCGCGTTCTTCCTCCTTAAATTCACAATGTAAATTTTGTAATAGCACACCTGACCGGTTTACAAACCATATCTCGAACATAATGAAACATGCTTGTGTTTTCATATTTGATATTAATTCAATTTTAATCAAAATAATCTATTTATACCTCCAATTTTCAAAATTGGATTGTAGACCCAAAAAGTAACACAAATAGGTGAAGAAAATAGGGAAACAAAATTAAGAAATATGAAGTGGATCGGAGGTTATTAGAACCCAACGATGCGGTGGAGCACCGTTTTTAACAAAATCCAACAACATCTTAAACCAACAGAGCGTTCACTCACAACTTAAAGAGGTGAAGTTCACAATAAGTAGTTGAACAAGTGGCTTTGAGGATGTGCGATTCACGTTCTGGGGTTCAAGTCGCAACAAAACTTTGAGGCATGGTGGTGCCATGGGGTTTCACATTCTGGGACGGTGGTCGCCATGTTAAAGAGAGCAAAGGCTTGGTGGTGACCGTTTGTGGTGAGAAATATGATTTGGAGATAGATGGGACGTGGACTTAACAGACAGAGTTGATAGTTTTTTTAAATTTAATTCAGTAAAATTATTTTTATAAATTAATGTATGATAGTGTATATGCATTAAATTTATTTAAATTTTCACTAATTAGTAATTATTTTTTATTAGTGACGAATTTGTTTTCGTCACTAAATTTTGTCTTTATAAAAAATGGGGTGGAGTGTAGATTTTAAAAAAAAATGGGGTGGAGTGTCATTCTTGCAAACCTTGAGAGGGGTGAGTGTATTTTACTCTATTAAAAAAAGGTGGTGGACAACCTTCCTCAGAAAGATCTTCTGACGCTCCTACTTAGGAGTGAACGTCTGCTAATTTTCCCATGTTCTACCAATTTTGTAAAAAAGTTAACATTTATTTTAGTTTTGTCCTAAATATATTGTCCATGGACTCAAATATTTATTTAAAGACTATTGATTAACACAAGACACGTTTAGATTTGCACTCTTTTGCTACAAAAAGAAAACTATATGATGTTGTTAGTAACAACTAACAATTTAAGTTACATAACTCATTTGTAGAATGTTATAGCAAAGATCCTTTGACCTTTGTAACTGTCCAAAATCCATTTTTATTTTCCCTCCTCCGAAAATCCCTCCTCACCCTTGTCTCAACAAGCCACCCCCAAAAATTTCCATCATTCCTAAATTCTATCACTGGCAATCCCTACCTCTAAATTTCCTCCCTCATCATTCCAATCTGTAAATACTTAACTGTCCTTTTTAACACCCTTTAATTTCCTTAATACTTTTTTTTAGATATTTTTTTTGTTCCCCAATGCCTCTTTCTTCCCTGCATGGAACTTTTCTCTCCAAACACAAAAACAACACAATGCCCTGATATACTTTTCTCTCCACCACCCTTACCATTCCTATAATCCATCTCTCTCCATCTTCTCAGTTCCTTCCTTTTTCATAGTTTTTTCCTTTTTCTGCTTTGATTTCTCCCTTCCACCATGGGCAACTGTTGCTCAGGTGGTACCAATGACCCTGAGGAAAAGGGAGAAACCAATAACCAAAATAGCACCACCAACAACAATGCAAATGCAGGGGCAGGAACAGAGCACTCTGCCACCACCCCACCACCATCAACAAAACCATCTCCTCCTCCATCCTCCAAGAATTCCAAGCCTGCCGCGGTTGGCCCGGTTCTCGGAAGGCCAATGGAGGATGTGAGAGCAACCTACAGCATGGGGAAGGAGCTTGGAAGAGGGCAATTTGGTGTGACTCATTTGTGCACACACAAGGCCACAGGGAAGCAATTTGCCTGCAAAACAATAGCAAAAAGGAAGCTTGTGAACAAGGAGGACATAGAGGATGTGAGGAGGGAGGTGCAGATCATGCACCATCTCACAGGGCAGCCTAACATTGTGGAACTCATTGGTGCCTATGAGGACAAGCAATCTGTTCATCTGGTCATGGAGCTTTGTGCAGGGGGTGAGCTCTTTGATAGGATCATTGCCAAGGGCCATTACACTGAACGCGCCGCAGCTTCCTTGTTGAGAACCATTGTTCAGATTGTTCACACTTGTCATTCCATGGGGGTGATTCATAGGGATCTTAAGCCTGAGAATTTCCTCTTGTTGAACAAGGATGAGAATGCACCCCTCAAGGCCACAGATTTTGGCCTATCAGTGTTTTACAAGCAAGGTTTTCTAATTTTTATTATGTCCTTTCTCTTCTGTTTTCTCTCTATTAATTCACATCATAATTATAATCAGAATTCCATGGAAAACATTACATATTTACCATTTTAGAGTCATAGGCAATATGTGTTTAGCATGAAATCATTGACAGGTTAATTTGTTATTTTCTTTCTCCTTTTTCAATGAAATTCAGCATGTTTTCATACAAGATATCAAGGAGAAGCCATGAACATTTTCTTTGTTTTTTTAGAGTTTTACAATTGAGCAAGGGAAATGGATAAGATTGTGTCATGTATAGCGGTCATTTCTTGACACCGTAAAAAATCTTACACAAACATCCAATCATATGTTTCTTTTTTTGGCAGTTTCTTAATTTAATTAATTGATGTGACAAATAGTGAATCCTGATTGGATGATAGTATAAAAAAAATTACATCGTCGGTACATAATTATTGAACTCCAAATTGAAATGAAATTTTAACACGAAGATTAACCTTTTTTACAGGAGACGTGTTCAAAGATATTGTTGGCAGTGCATATTACATTGCCCCTGAGGTCTTGAAGAGGAAATATGGGCCAGAAGTAGACATATGGAGCATTGGTGTTATGTTATACATTCTTCTGTCTGGTGTTCCTCCATTTTGGGCAGGTTCATATTCATTCACTCAACTTCAAAGCTATTTCTAAATTATCTATCGTTTATAGAGCTTAAATAGAACAAGAAAAGGATTCCTCTAGAATCTAGTGTATCTGCATAATATCTGCATAACTTGAAACTGAAACCAAGGCTTGGTTTGACAGAATCTGAAAATGGAATATTCAATGCTATCCTTCGAGGCCACATTGACTTCACTAGCGATCCATGGCCCTCACTTTCACCTGCAGCAAAAGATCTTGTGAGGAAAATGTTGAACTCAGATCCCAAGCAGAGGCTAACAGCACATGAAGTTCTAAGTATATATATTCATTGACTTCCTTTCTATGAACAACTTAAGTTCAATTTCTTTTACATTAATTACAAATACAAATGAATCTTTTGAGTTCAATGGAATCATAACAAAGCATTTCTAATGAAAAACATAGATCATCCATGGATCAAGGAGGATGGAGAAGCACCAGATAAACCACTTGACAATGCAGTGCTGAATAGGCTCAAACAGTTCAAAGCAATGAACCAATTCAAGAAAGTTGCTCTAAGGGTAATGCTACTTTGACTTAATTTCTTTTGTTCATTTTGGATAAATCATTTAGTGAAATTGTATAAATTAAGCAGTATGTTTAAATTTACACATGGTTAGGTCATTGCTGGTTGCCTATCCGAGGAAGAAATTATGGGGTTGAAGCAGATGTTCAAGGGGATGGATGAGGACAACAGTGGAACCATCACAATAGAAGAGCTCAAGCAAGGACTTGCAAAACAAGGAACAAAACTGACAGAGCAAGAAGTTAAGCAATTAATGGAAGCTGTAAGTTTCTCTCTCCTTCATTTTTGCATGCTCAAAAGTATCTTCTCCACTACAAACTACTAAGATGGTTTTTCTTTATTCTTCTGCAAAATGCAGGCAGATGCTGATGGTAATGGAACCATAGATTACGACGAGTTCATCACAGCAACGATGCACATGAACCGGATGAACAAAGAAGAACATCTTTATACTGCTTTCCAATACTTCGATAAAGATAACAGCGGGTAAAGAAATAAAACAAAATCAACTAGATTGAACATATATTTGCCACTCCTGAAACTAATTGGTGTTGAAGGTTCTAATTTCACTGCTTTGCCATGAATCAGGTACATTACCATTGAAGAACTAGAGCAAGCTCTCCACGAGTTCAACATGCATGATGGCCGGGACATCAAGGAAATCATTTCAGAAGTTGATGCCGATAACGTAAGCCCTGAACTGAATAAATTACATTTACATGTATTGTTGAAGTTCTAACATGAAAAAAAATCTTACACATATGGTTAGTATACTGTACAGCAGATTTGAGTGTTGATTTTGAAAAATAATGAGGAAACTTGCATGTCTCTACAGGATGGCCGGATTAACTATGATGAGTTTGCTGCGATGATGAGTAAAGGAAACCCAGAAGCTTTTACTAAGAAGAGGCGTGATTCAACCTTGTATTAGAAGGGACCATGCAAAGATATTTTAAGAGGGATCATAGTCTCTCTTTCAGACGTGTGTTTTTAAACAGTGCAGATACTGATGAGTGAAAGATCAAGGATTGTCATGCATGATAGCTGCTTGGTTGGGAGGGGGAATATAGGTGAGAAATGGGTCAAGGTGGAAACAAACACAAGAGGGAAAAAAAAACTTAAAACTAACCTTCGAGAAATGTAAAGATATGCTACTAGGTATTTTGCTCGACAGGTTTTATTTTTTGCTTTTCCTTTTCTTTCCTGTGAAAGCTTGTAATAAGCCTTATATTGTAATTGCTGCTCACTTAGAAATCAAATCAAAAGAGTGTTATTTATGTACTATCTCTCTTGCAAACTAGGTTTAATAGTATGTGCACCATTAATATATTTGAATACACTTTAGATCACACCAGCAGGAAAAATAGAGTCATGTATGTCTTAGATGTTTGGCTAACAGTAAGCACTAAAACATTATATGAACTTTCTACTCTTAGATGACACTACTGAATTCAGTTTTGTATCAATATTTAATGTCAAGTAGTCACCTGTGACAATTTCTCAGGCTTACACATTCCAAAAGGAAGTACTAAAACTCTAAAAGGAAATTAACACTTACAACTACAATCGCGGTAGAATTCAATGCTTACACATTCCAAATTATCACAAGTTTGTAAAGTATGTTTGGGTCCTTCAAAAAAATAACCTATAATCTAAATGATGAGTCTCCTATGAAGCCGATAAACAGAAACAGATTTAGTCAATTCAATTCCATGAAATCCAGAAACTTCAAAATTGCTAGTATCGATTTTTGTCTCCCTATGCGATAGAAATACACATACAATACTCGTATGTATCTAAGAAGCATCCTCCATATTTTTTAAGAGAAAATACTTTACTGATGTTTGGGATCCAATTCAATACAGTAGGGATACATGCAACTCCAAAAACTTGCTTTAAAACTTTTTGTCAAATCTTGATTCTCATCATATTATGAGAGCAACGGGAGTACACACTCCTTCTTTTATTCTTTGAGGAGGTTTAATCCAAAAAAGTGTAGAGGCTTTGGTTTAATAGAGGATTGACAAATTAGTAGAGATGCACACAACCCAATTTCTTCAAATTGCGGAGTTTTACCTTGATGAACAAAACCTGAAACTAAATCATTGACCTAAGTTAAAGTATTTTGTAACAAAAAATCCTAAGGTGGATACACCCTCACTCTCTCACTTTACCGACACGCTCGCTCTAGAGAAGCTTTTTCCACTAGAACAAAACACTTGCTATTACTATTAGAAACTAATTTTTTACAGGACTAATGATACATATACAGATATGCATCTATGCTCTCTTTGGTTGTGCTCCAACGTAACTTCTTCGGCTATATTTGGATACTCGTTAGCACTCGTTAAGAGAACTCTTATGATAGACAACATACAGTTGGCAAACCATGACCATCACCTACTAATATAACTATCTACAAATCAGAAATTTCAACGTCTCTTCACAATTATCATGTGCCCTAAACCCTAACCCACAAACACATCAATTTCAATGTCTATCCAGCAACGCACGATATCGAATCTTCATAAATTCAATTCAATAGAACAACAGAAAATTGATAAAATCATCCATAATAATGATATTGCTTTGATCATTATAGTTTACACAGTTCAACATAAGCATAGTTCCACAATCAAATCAAACACAGATATAGATATACATAGCGATAACAAAACCCTAACACAACGATCCTATCGAATTCAGGAGGAAGAAGAGTGAGTCTTACATCTACTTGACGTCTTTGGTGGAAACGCCATACTTCTCCTGCATCCTCGCGATCTCATCCTCCTTCTTCTTCTGGTCAAACTTCTTGCTCATCTTCGCCTGCTGGTAATACAACACGATGAGGTAGCGGTTGGCGACGTTGAAGCCGGAGAGGTGATCGACGGCGGTTTTGGCGTCGTAGATGTCCTCATACACGACGAAGGCGGTGCCGCGCGTGTCCTTGGTGGTTCCGATTCGGATCTGGCGGATTGCGCCGTACTTGCCGAAGATATCGTACATCTCCTCGCTTGTGATGTTGAATGGGAGGTTTCGGACGTAGAGGACGCGGTTGACTTCCGGTGGCAACCGTGTGTTTCCCTTCCGGAGGCTGATTGTCGCCATCGCCGCCGCGGTTGTGTTTGGATTTGCGAACGCAGAAAGTTGAAGGAAAAGAGAAGAATTCTTATTCAATTGATAATTTTATGTTTATATAATACTTCTGTTGGGTTGGGCTTTCATGTTGGGCTCTTATCAATAAGTTTTTATCGCCTATCGTTATAACTTATAAGCGCTTAATTAAGTTGTTTTTTCAAACGCACTTTGATACACTGCTGAAATAAGCTATTTCAAATAAGATTGGCGGACTGCTCAACCGTGGCTATCACTCCAAAAACTCACTTTTTGTGATGAATTTTTAATGTAACAAAGTGAGAAGTTTTAAACTTTTTTTTTCTACTCTGTACTTTGTGGCGGTCTTTAGTGGTTTGGCTATGTTGAGTGGACTATGAATCGTTATTGTTTCAATTTCAACCATAATTGATCATGTAGCTATTTACCGGTCACCAATATGAGGAGTATTGGTAATACTTATTTTAACATTCTTTTCTCAAAACTCTCATTTACAAGTTGAAAATTATGAGATTCCAATATATCAAAACTGAGACACATATTTTCAGTAACAATACATGAATTTCAACGAATAAATGAAAATTGTTATTAAAAAATTTGATAGCATTCTTGTCTACAAAGAAAAGAAAGAGGAGGGAGCCCAACTTTGGTTGAAGCTTTCATGTGGCAATGTCTCTCTTCTAAATGCTATAAATTAGTTAGGGGTGGCAATGCGGACAATTCTTCCCGCTTTCAACCCGTCTAAAGTAGGTCAAGTCAAGTTAGCCCGCTAGAGAATATGAGTTGAAAATGTCAATCAACTTGCACCATTGAGTGCTGGATTGACGAGTTTGTCAGTTGGTTCATGAGTAAAAAAATATTAAAAATATGATGTCAAGACATTAAGGAAATAAATTTTTAAAGGTTGGCGAATCAACTCATGAGTTTGCTTGATAAAACTCATCCAAAATGCTTAAAAACATATTTTTTTTAGGTTGGTTTGCAGGTACTCGCGGAATAGGCACACCCTTTATAACACCTTTCAGATGTTGATAGTGTTATTTACCAGCTAATTCATTAGTTAAGCAAATGTATTTCAGCAATAGAGTTATTTGCCAACTTTTTTTTTGATAAGCCGGTTATTTACCAACTAACTCACTAATTAAGCAAACCTATCCATTGAAATCCTAGTCTTAGTTAGTGTCAAAATGAGCATTAGTGGACATACTCACTCAATTATACATAGCTAATGCTCTTTTCCTATCATAAGACAATCTTTCCTGGTGGTGAATGATGCATTGGTGGTTTCCTACTTTCCTTCTTAAATTTAACATACCAACTTTTAAATTAACCCCTCAAGAGTTAAGATCATCACATAGCAACAGATACTTAGAGAGAAAAACATAACACCATCTAAGGCATACATACCAAAGACATGAGAATTTTCATATATAAACTAAGTCAACACCAATTCATATCAACTTTTCAATAATGTTTACGAATTAATAAAAACCTTAAAAATCATTATATATTATGACCATTAGAACATTAAGCATAAATAGAAACACCAACTAATGAAAGAAAGTCAAATGCATTGATGAAAGAGTGTGTATTGAACAAACAAAAGAAGAAAGGATTACATCCAAAACTAAAAGTCCTATTTAAAGAAAATCAGTTTTCTGCGACGTCAACGTTGCTGCGTTTTCATCTCTCAACGCCGGAGTGTTGGCCGGTGCTGCTGCGTTCTCATCTCTCAACGCTGCAGTTTTCCAATACTTCAGCAGCCACCTCAGAAACTTGTGGACAATTTGCTCTATGATAGTTGGATAAAAAAGTGAGATATTGTTCAAACAAATATTCTTTGGAATAAGAGAAAGGAATATAATTGAGGGAATCATGTCCATACACCTCTGTTCAAAATGGGAGAGCTGAGAGGAAGCATAGACATATTGTAGAACTTGGTTTGACACTCTTAGCACAAGCCAAAATGCCTTTATATTATTGGTGGGAAGCCTTTGCTACTGCTGTATTTCTCATTAACAGGCTGCCAAGTCAAATTCTACAAAATCAATCACCATATGACTTGTTGTTTCATAAAACACCAGATTATAAGGCTATGAAGACTTTCGGTTGTGCTTGCT